>NW_026844365.1:20365401-20527901 GCF_029955315.1 Cylas formicarius
GCCAGTATCTTGATTACCTCCGGTGGAATACCGTCTGGGCCCGGCGCTTTCCTCACTTTTAACTTGGCTGCTGCTGTGGCTATTTCTTGCGTGCTGAAGAGCGGTATCTCGCTTGTGTATATGGGGGTCAGCAGAATCTCGCTCCTGTCAGGAAAAAGTGTTTCCACTATCTGCTTCAACCCAGAGTCGGGAAGTGTAAATGGAGGACCAGCCTCTGTGAAGTTTTTCTTTATTATCTTATACCCTTCTCCCCAGATGTTATCGTTTAGCTCTTCCAGTAGTAGTCGCCACCTTTTCTTCTTTTCTTTGGAGATCATTTTCCTCAGTCCGTTCCTCACCTCTTTGTATACTTGCCACATTTCTGTGAGTAAGCCATTTACCTCCCTTGTGCTCCTATGTCTTGCTGCCCTGGTGTAGACTCTCCTTTTCGCTATGCACTCCTTTCTTTTGTTTGCAATATCCTCGTTCCACCAGTACGGTACCGTTGACATTGCTGCGCCCCCTTTCTTAGATTTTTTAACTGCTTCTTTGAGCATTTCCTCCAGTGAGAGCGGATCCAGCGGCATCGTTTTGCATGTGATAGTGAGTTTTTCTCTTAAGTTAGTGAGTAGTCTATCCTGGTCCAGATACAGTTTACGTCGCATTTCCATCTTTTTTGGGGTATTGTCTTTCACTTCGAAAAATATGTACTTATGTGGGGAAAGGGACTCGTTTTCGAGGACCTCCCAGTTACTAACCCTAGCTGCAAGATTTCGTGTGGAAAAGGTAATATCTATATAGGATTTCTGCTGCCTTCTTTCGAATGTTGGTATGCCTCCCTTGTTGTGAGCTACCAGTCCAACTCTGGCACACGCTTCCGACAGTACCTGTCCCCTCCTGTCCATAATCGGGGATCCCCATTCCGGAGACTTCGCGTTGAAGTCCCCAAGAACAATACACTCTCTGTTACTGGCAGCAATCAGGTCAGCAAGATTATCAACATACCGCTCGTACTCTTGTAAACCTATATTAGGTGACACATAGCAGCCATATATATTGATTTGCTGAGTAGCTCCTCCGCCTCTTTGTCCTGTATCATTAGCGTGACCGCCTGTGTATCTCCAGCCCCTGGTCTAAGTTTAGATAGTCGGAGATCGCTTGTTTTAAGATTCCCGACTTTGGACTCGATGGCTTCAACAACCTCTTCCTCCGTTGCAGTGGCATCCAATCCTCTTATATGTATCGCTGTAAGTGATGATCTCTCCATTCCAATAATATTTGTCTTTATGAAAACTAACCAAAACTAACCAAAACTAACCAAAACTAACCAAAACTAACCAAAACTAACCAAAACTAACCAAAACTAACCAAAACTAACCAAAACTAACCAAAACTAACCAAAACTAACCAAAACTAACCAAAACTAACCAAAACTAACCAAAACTAACCAAAACTAACCAAAACTAACCAAAACTAACCAAAACTAACCAAAACTAACCAAAACTAACCAAAACTAACCAAAACTAACCAAAACTAACCAAAACTAACCAAAACTAACCAAAACTAACCAAAACTAACCAAAACTAACCAAAACTAACCAAAACTAACCAAAACTAACCAAAACTAACCAAAACTAACCAAAACTAACCAAAACTAACCAAAACTAACCAAAACTAACCAAAACTAACCAAAACTAACCAAAACTAACCAAAACTAACCAAAACTAACCAAAACTAACCAAAACTAACCAAAACTAACCAAAACTAACCAAAACTAACCAAAACTAACCAAAACTAACCAAAACTAACCAAAACTAACCAAAACTAACCAAAACTAACCAAAACTAACCAAAACTAACCAAAACTAACCAAAACTAACCAAAACTAACCAAAACTAACCAAAACTAACCAAAACTAACCAAAACTAACCAAAACTAACCAAAACTAACCAAAACTAACCAAAACTAACCAAAACTAACCAAAACTAACCAAAACTAACCAAAACTAACCAAAACTAACCAAAACTAACCAAAACTAACCAAAACTAACCAAAACTAACCAAAACTAACCAAAACTAACCAAAACTAACCAAAACTAACCAAAACTAACCAAAACTAACCAAAACTAACCAAAACTAACCAAAACTAACCAAAACTAACCAAAACTAACCAAAACTAACCAAAACTAACCAAAACTAACCAAAACTAACCAAAACTAACCAAAACTAACCAAAACTAACCAAAACTAACCAAAACTAACCAAAACTAACCAAAACTAACCAAAACTAACCAAAACTAACCAAAACTAACCAAAACTAACCAAAACTAACCAAAACTAACCAAAACTAACCAAAACTAACCAAAACTAACCAAAACTAACCAAAACTAACCAAAACTAACCAAAACTAACCAAAACTAACCAAAACTAACCAAAACTAACCAAAACTAACCAAAACTAACCAAAACTAACCAAAACTAACCAAAACTAACCAAAACTAACCAAAACTAACCAAAACTAACCAAAACTAACCAAAACTAACCAAAACTAACCAAAACTAACCAAAACTAACCAAAACTAACCAAAACTAACCAAAACTAACCAAAACTAACCAAAACTAACCAAAACTAACCAAAACTAACCAAAACTAACCAAAACTAACCAAAACTAACCAAAACTAACCAAAACTAACCAAAACTAACCAAAACTAACCAAAACTAACCAAAACTAACCAAAACTAACCAAAACTAACCAAAACTAACCAAAACTTTTTTTTTTTTTTTTTTTTTTTTTTTTTTTTTTTTTTTTTTTCCTCGAGGGGATTAGGAAATCTGCAAACAGACACCTCGCCTGTTGTTCTGGCGGTCGAGGTAGTGTCGGGGTGGTGTCCTTGTCAATAGATCACCGACCGACTAAAACCCTTCCCCCTCGTTTTCATACCCCAGGTTAGTGGGATCGTCCTAGCGGACATGCTTCACTAGCCCGGTTGTCACCCCTATGTTTTATCCGTCTCCTCCCGCAAGTTCTACACTCTTCGACTTCATGATATCAATAATGCATTCCTGTATTGCTCCCCACTTTTCGGCCGTGTCCAGCATGCCTTCCACCACGCTCGCCGGCGTCAGAGCTTCTGTCTCTCTCCCGAGGGTTTCGCATATCCGCAGTCTCTGCGAGGTCCAGCGTGGGCAGCTGATCAGCGTGTGCTCTGCACTGTCCTCTCTATCACAGTATAAACATTTAGTGTCGGTTTTGCCTAGTCGATTAGTGTAGACCTTGAAATGGCCATGTCCGGTAAGTACTTGTGTAAGATGGTAGTCCAACTGCCGGTGCCTGCACCTCCTCCATTTGTCTATGCTTGGGATCAGTGCTCTGGTCCATCTCCCCACGGTGGATGCTTCCCATCTGCTTTGCCATTCTTGGTTCGTCCGCTCCTTCGCCCTTTGCTTTGCACCTGGGCCTCTGCCTTCTTGGGCAGCGTATCTCCTCTCCTCCACTATTAAATCCACAGGGGGGAAACCCGTTATAACCTGGACTGCTGCGCTGGAGACCGTTCTGTAGCCGCACGCCACCCTCAGGAGTGCTTTTCTTTGAACGCTTTCCAGTATTTTACGGTAGGTCTTTATCCTCATTACAGGGCTCCATATAGGTGCGGCATACATAATTGTGGACTGCACTACTCCATACAATATCCCCCTCTTTTCCGTATTTGGACCTTTGTAGTTTGGCATTAGTCTTGCGACTGACGCTAACTTCTTGGTTGCCTTTTGCGAGACCACTCTAACATGCTCCCCGAAAGAGATGTTTTCACCAATCAGGACGCCTAAATATTTTATAGCCTTAGCTGGCTTGATTACCTGGTCATTTACATTAATCTGGATATCCTGTCGGTTCCTGCGTCCACTCAGAATGACCGCCTCCGTCTTTTCAACAGCTAGTTCCAGAGTATTTGCCTGCAGCCACTTTACGACCTCCTGGAGCGCATGGTTTGCATTTAGAGTCAGTTCTTGTTTGTTTTGACCTTGTACTACTATGGCTACATCGTCAGCATAGCCTACGACGCTGGCCCCTGGGCCAAACTCCAATCTCAGTATATCGTCATAATATACATTCCATAGTAACGGGCCCAATACAGATCCTTGGGGGATTCCTGCGGATACTTTTTTCTTCTGTTTTCCAAACAGTATGACTCTATCGTCTAAGTAGTCTCTAACCAAGTTGATTAGGTATTGTGGCAACCTATTTGTTCTTAGTTTTTTAAGGAGTATCGCCCACGATGCCGAATTAAAAGCGTTTTTCACGTCAATAGTGATTAGCATACACCATCTTTCGCCTTTTCCTCGGAATTTTACTCCCTCTGCCAGGATCATCACCGCGTTTATTGCGTCTAGGGTGGACATGCCTTTTTTAAATCCATATTGATTTGCCGATATTTGTCCAGTTTTTGCCAGTTCTTTTTCCAGTCTGTCCTTTATAAGGTGTTCGTACAGTTTAGCGATTGAGTTTACCAGGCACAAGGGTCTATACGAATTTGCGAGCTCAAAAGGTTTACCACTTTTGTGGATCAATACCACCTTTGTTAGTTTCCATGAAGTGGGGAATTCCTGTCTTATCAATAAGTTATTATAAAGATCCCGCAGTATTGTCGGCTCGCCTTTTGCCAGTATCTTGATTACCTCCGGTGGAATACCGTCTGGGCCCGGCGCTTTCCTCACTTTTAACTTGGCTGCTGCTGTGGCTATTTCTTGCGTGCTGAAGAGCGGTATCTCGCTTGTGTATATGGGGGTCAGCAGAATCTCGCTCCTGTCAGGAAAAAGTGTTTCCACTATCTGCTTCAACCCAGAGTCGGGAAGTGTAAATGGAGGACCAGCCTCTGTGAAGTTTTTCTTTATTATCTTATACCCTTCTCCCCAGATGTTATCGTTTAGCTCTTCCAGTAGTAGTCGCCACCTTTTCTTCTTTTCTTTGGAGATCATTTTCCTCAGTCCGTTCCTCACCTCTTTGTATACTTGCCACATTTCTGTGAGTAAGCCATTTACCTCCCTTGTGCTCCTATGTCTTGCTGCCCTGGTGTAGACTCTCCTTTTCGCTATGCACTCCTTTCTTTTGTTTGCAATATCCTCGTTCCACCAGTACGGTACCGTTGACATTGCTGCGCCCCCTTTCTTAGATTTTTTAACTGCTTCTTTGAGCATTTCCTCCAGTGAGAGCGGATCCAGCGGCATCGTTTTGCATGTGATAGTGAGTTTTTCTCTTAAGTTAGTGAGTAGTCTATCCTGGTCCAGATACAGTTTACGTCGCATTTCCATCTTTTTTGGGGTATTGTCTTTCACTTCGAAAAATATGTACTTATGTGGGGAAAGGGACTCGTTTTCGAGGACCTCCCAGTTACTAACCCTAGCTGCAAGATTTCGTGTGGAAAAGGTAATATCTATATAGGATTTCTGCTGCCTTCTTTCGAATGTTGGTATGCCTCCCTTGTTGTGAGCTACCAGTCCAACTCTGGCACACGCTTCCGACAGTACCTGTCCCCTCCTGTCCATAATCGGGGATCCCCATTCCGGAGACTTCGCGTTGAAGTCCCCAAGAACAATACACTCTCTGTTACTGGCAGCAATCAGGTCAGCAAGATTATCAACATACCGCTCGTACTCTTGTAAACCTATATTAGGTGACACATAGCAGCCATATATATTGAATTTATCTGCTTCCACCATCACTATTCCGTCCTCTCTTTTGGTTCTACTAACTTTGACATCTTTATTCATGAAGTATACCGCCACATCCAATCTCTTGTCAACCGTCCATCTCTTGTTTTTCACAATTCTTTTATTTGGTTCACTTGCAACTATAATATCTACGTTCTTCTCGTTCGCTGTTAAGAACGCCAAATCATGGGACCCTTCAGACCTGTCAGAGTTTATTTGTAGAAACTTCACTATGTTTACTGTAGGTTAGGTCCTCCGTCCCTGTATTCCCACGCATTACGCCTTCTTTTGGACGACAGTGCCCTGCGGAAGACTTTACAGCTACCCGTACCGGCCCTGTGTCCTTTCTCCTGACATAGAGGGCACGCCTCTTCTAGGCTACAGTTTTGGCTGTTGTGACCCGTTGTCCCACATTTATAGCAAAGTTCCCTCCTATCAGGTCCCGTGCACTCATATGCGCGATGCTCGTATGACCAACACTTGAAACACCTCTCTATATTTAAACGTGGTTCTAGTCTGCACCTTACAAGCCCTATTCGCAGTTCCTTATGTTTGCTGAGTAGCTCCTCCGCCTCTTTGTCCTGTATCATTAGCGTGACCGCCTGTGTATCTCCAGCCCCTGGTCTAAGTTTAGATAGTCGGAGATCGCTTGTTTTAAGATTCCCGACTTTGGACTCGATGGCTTCAACAACCTCTTCCTCCGTTGCAGTGGCATCCAATCCTCTTATATGTATCGCTGTAAGTGATGATCTCTCCATTCCAATAATATTTGTCTTTATGCTGGTTGATAACTCTTGTATCTGCTTTTGAGCTTCTGACAACGCCACCTCGTCCTTTTCCATTACTATTAGCAGTTTGCCGTCTTTTGTCTTCCTTATGTGTTTTATTTTTTCACTTGCCTGTGTATTTATTAATTTGGCCTTGATTTCTCTCAACGTTTCTTTATAGTCCTTGTGTTTGTGTTGCACCATCAATGCGTACGTTGGTCGTTCTTTTCTATTATTTGTTGGCTTGTTTTCCTGAGTTTCTTCTACTCTGCCTTTAGCTTGATACACTTTCGTGGTGTATATTACCACGTTAGTTAACGTCCTCCTGAATATCGCTTCGGTCATCTTTCTCATTTTATCAAGGTGTAGATTATTTAGATGATGAAGGGCAACCCATTCGTCGTGCTCTGTCTCCTTCCGTAGCTTCATCAGTACGTCCCAGAATTTTTCTGTTTCTGCCTCTATTTGTATCTTGATGATCTTTTGTCCAGTAGTTGGCTCCTCCCTATCCGATTTAATCCTGGTTGTCTGTTCCATCACTACAAATTCACCTTCAACGTTGGCTAATTCTTGGTAGCGACTTTTGTATTGTGACTGTATACTTCTCTCCAACTTAGGGTCGGAAGGTTCGACGAAGACTACTTTGACCGTTGACGCTTTAGTATATAACGGATTTCCGACCTTTATTTCAGTGTGTTCAAAAACTTCTTTTGGCCAGTTGTGCCCTTCAATTTCCTTGTATTCGTTATAATTTCTTATCGAGTCGAGTTTAGAGGCCGTTATGTATTCAGGCTCTTGCCCTGTCTGGGTCCCTATGGTTTGGGTATGTGGGTTGATTCCATTTCTACGAACACTTGTCCCATCCGGGATTTGGATCAGGGCTTCCGTGTCAGTTTGCACCTCCTGCTCTCTTGACTCAGACTGCACGGTTTGTATATCGGCATCAAAAGTCATACAGTCTACGGGTTTATATTTTCTATCTTGGATCCATTCCCACAAGGTCCTTCTGCTGAGGATATCCCTCTGCTTTCCTAATTTCGACGTAGTCTCTTTTATTTCCCTTTTTGTGTTCGGGTTCTGCTCCACCGCTCTGGTCAGATTTCTAACCAAGCGGTCCACCTCCTTCAGGGCTGCTGTAAGTTCGAAGGCAATCGGGCATGGAGTCCTTTTTGTGGTGTCTTCTTGCATGTATCTCCTGTGTTCTTCTTCACTCTTTCTTTTCCGTCCATCCGTTTCATTCTCGTTGGAAATAGCTCTGCGAATTCCTGGTCTTAATAGTCCTTGTAACAGTCTATCTTCCTCCTTAGATAATTCTAGCGAGGTCATAGAACTCCTTCTCTCTTGCGGTCTGTGTGATTGGCCCCCCCCAGAATCCATGGGGCCGGCGCCGACCACCGGGGCTTTCACCCGATCGGAATCAGCGGTGAGATTTACACTCACCTGGGGTACTAGTTGTTTTGTTTTGTCACACATCATGTATTATGTTTTGTTCCGGGTCCATGGCCAGTTCGTCGTCGTAATCCTATCGGCTGGGGAATGGGGTAATATATTTAGGGGACACTCCTAGTATTCGGATATCCTAATAGCGTTGGAGCGGGATCATTAGAAGGGATGTGGGGGTATTGGGGGGAAACTCCTTCTCTGGGTCCAGAAAGAGCCCAGCTAGGGTGCCTCGGGGTTGCCACACCCGTACTCACAGTGTGAGCCCCTGAGGGGGAAAACTAACCAAAACTAACCAAAACTAACCAAAACTAACCAAAACTAACCAAAACTAACCAAAACTAACCAAAACTAACCAAAACTAACCAAAACTAACCAAAACTAACCAAAACTAACCAAAACTAACCAAAACTAACCAAAACTAACCAAAACTAACCAAAACTAACCAAAACTAACCAAAACTAACCAAAACTAACCAAAACTAACCAAAACTAACCAAAACTAACCAAAACTAACCAAAACTAACCAAAACTAACCAAAACTAACCAAAACTAACCAAAACTAACCAAAACTAACCAAAACTAACCAAAACTAACCAAAACTAACCAAAACTAACCAAAACTAACCAAAACTAACCAAAACTAACCAAAACTAACCAAAACTAACCAAAACTAACCAAAACTAACCAAAACTAACCAAAACTAACCAAAACTAACCAAAACTAACCAAAACTAACCAAAACTAACCAAAACTAACCAAAACTAACCAAAACTAACCAAAACTAACCAAAACTAACCAAAACTAACCAAAACTAACCAAAACTAACCAAAACTAACCAAAACTAACCAAAACTAACCAAAACTAACCAAAACTAACCAAAACTAACCAAAACTAACCAAAACTAACCAAAACTTTTTTTTTTTTTTTTTTTTTTTTTTTTTTTTTTTTTTTTTCTCGAGGGGATTAGGAAATCTGCAAACAGACACCTCGCCTGTTGTTCTGGCGGTCGAGGTAGTGTCGGGGTGGTGTCCTTGTCAATAGATCACCGACCGACTAAAAACCCTTCCCCCTCGTTTTCATACCCCAGGTTAGTGGGATCGTCCTAGCGGACATGCTTCACTAGCCCGGTTGTCACCCCTATGTTTTTATCCGTCTCCTCCCGCAAGTTCTACACTCTTCGACTTCATGATATCAATAATGCATTCCTGTATTGCTCCCCACTTTTCGGCCGTGTCCAGCATGCCTTCCACCACGCTCGCCGGCGTCAGAGCTTCTGTCTCTCTCCCGAGGGTTTCGCATATCCGCAGTCTCTGCGAGGTCCAGCGTGGGCAGCTGATCAGCGTGTGCTCTGCACTGTCCTCTCTATCACAGTATAAACATTTAGTGTCGGTTTTGCCTAGTCGATTAGTGTAGACCTTGAAATGGCCATGTCCGGTAAGTACTTGTGTAAGATGGTAGTCCAACTGCCGGTGCCTGCACCTCCTCCATTTGTCTATGCTTGGGATCAGTGCTCTGGTCCATCTCCCCACGGTGGATGCTTCCCATCTGCTTTGCCATTCTTGGTTCGTCCGCTCCTTCGCCCTTTGCTTTGCACCTGGGCCTCTGCCTTCTTGGGCAGCGTATCTCCTCTCCTCCACTATTAAATCCACAGGGGGGAAACCCGTTATAACCTGGACTGCTGCGCTGGAGACCGTTCTGTAGCCGCACGCCACCCTCAGGAGTGCTTTTCTTTGAACGCTTTCCAGTATTTTACGGTAGGTCTTTATCCTCATTACAGGGCTCCATATAGGTGCGGCATACATAATTGTGGACTGCACTACTCCATACAATATCCCCCTCTTTTCCGTATTTGGACCTTTGTAGTTTGGCATTAGTCTTGCGACTGACGCTAACTTCTTGGTTGCCTTTTGCGAGACCACTCTAACATGCTCCCCGAAAGAGATGTTTTCACCAATCAGGACGCCTAAATATTTTATAGCCTTAGCTGGCTTGATTACCTGGTCATTTACATTAATCTGGATATCCTGTCGGTTCCTGCGTCCACTCAGAATGACCGCCTCCGTCTTTTCCACAGCTAGTTCCAGAGTATTTGCCTGCAGCCACTTTACGACCTCCTGGAGCGCATGGTTTGCATTTAGAGTCAGTTCTTGTTTGTTTTGACCTTGTACTACTATGGCTACATCGTCAGCATAGCCTACGACGCTGGCCCCTGGGCCAAACTCCAATCTCAGTATATCGTCATAATATACATTCCATAGTAACGGGCCCAATACAGATCCTTGGGGGATTCCTGCAGATACTTTTTTCTTCTGTTTTCCAAACAGTATGACTCTATCGTCTAAGTAGTCTCTAACCAAGTTGATTAGGTATTGTGGCAACCTATTTGTTCTTAGTTTTTTAAGGAGTATCGCCCACGATGCCGAATTAAAAGCGTTTTTCACGTCAATAGTGATTAGCATACACCATCTTTCGCCTTTTCCTCGGAATTTTACTCCCTCTGCCAGGATCATCACCGCGTTTATTGCGTCTAGGGTGGACATGCCTTTTTTAAATCCATATTGATTTGCCGATATTTGTCCATTTTTTGCCAGTTCTTTTTCCAGTCTGTCCTTTATAAGGTGTTCGTACAGTTTAGCGATTGAGTTTACCAGGCACAAGGGTCTATACGAATTTGCGAGCTCAAAAGGTTTACCACTTTTGTGGATCAATACCACCTTTGTTAGTTTCCATGAAGTGGGGAATTCCTGTCTTATCAATAAGTTATTATAAAGATCCCGCAGTATTGTCGGCTCGCCTTTTGCCAGTATCTTGATTACCTCCGGTGGAATACCGTCTGGGCCCGGCGCTTTCCTCACTTTTAACTTGGCTGCTGCTGTGGCTATTTCTTGCGTGCTGAAGAGCGGTATCTCGCTTGTGTATATGGGGGTCAGCAGAATCTCGCTCCTGTCAGGAAAAAGTGTTTCCACTATCTGCTTCAACCCAGAGTCGGGAAGTGTAAATGGAGGACCAGCCTCTGTGAAGTTTTTCTTTATTATCTTATACCCTTCTCCCCAGATGTTATCGTTTAGCTCTTCCAGTAGTAGTCGCCACCTTTTCTTCTTTTCTTTGGAGATCATTTTCCTCAGTCCGTTCCTCACCTCTTTGTATACTTGCCACATTTCTGTGAGTAAGCCATTTACCTCCCTTGTGCTCCTATGTCTTGCTGCCCTGGTGTAGACTCTCCTTTTCGCTATGCACTCCTTTCTTTTGTTTGCAATATCCTCGTTCCACCAGTACGGTACCGTTGACATTGCTGCGCCCCCTTTCTTAGATTTTTTAACTGCTTCTTTGAGCATTTCCTCCAGTGAGAGCGGATCCAGCGGCATCGTTTTGCATGTGATAGTGAGTTTTTCTCTTAAGTTAGTGAGTAGTCTATCCTGGTCCAGATACAGTTTACGTCGCATTTCCATCTTTTTTGGGGTATTGTCTTTCACTTCGAAAAATATGTACTTATGTGGGGAAAGGGACTCGTTTTCGAGGACCTCCCAGTTACTAACCCTAGCTGCAAGATTTCGTGTGGAAAAGGTAATATCTATATAGGATTTCTGCTGCCTTCTTTCGAATGTTGGTATGCCTCCCTTGTTGTGAGCTACCAGTCCAACTCTGGCACACGCTTCCGACAGTACCTGTCCCCTCCTGTCCATAATCGGGGATCCCCATTCCGGAGACTTCGCGTTGAAGTCCCCAAGAACAATACACTCTCTGTTACTGGCAGCAATCAGGTCAGCAAGATTATCAACATACCGCTCGTACTCTTGTAAACCTATATTAGGTGACACATAGCAGCCATATATATTGAATTTATCTGCTTCCACCATCACTATTCCGTCCTCTCTTTTGGTTCTACTAACTTTGACATCTTTATTCATGAAGTATACCGCCACATCCAATCTCTTGTCAACCGTCCATCTCTTGTTTTTCACAATTCTTTTATTTGGTTCACTTGCAACTATAATATCTACGTTCTTCTCGTTCGCTGTTAGGAACGCCAAATCATGGGACCCTTCAGACCTGTCAGAGTTTATTTGTAGAAACTTCACTATGTTTACTGTAGGTTAGGTCCTCCGTCCCTGTATTCCCACGCATTACGCCTTCTTTTGGACGACAGTGCCCTGCGGAAGACTTTACAGCTACCCGCACCGGCCCTGTGTCCTTTCTCCTGACATAGAGGGCACGCCTCTTCTAGGCTACAGTTTTGGCTGTTGTGACCCGTTGTCCCACATTTATAGCAAAGTTCCCTCCTATCAGGTCCCGTGCACTCATATGCGCGATGCTCGTATGACCAACACTTGAAACACCTCTCTATATTTAAACGTGGTTCTAGTCTGCACCTTACAAGCCCTATTCGCAGTTCCTTATGTTTGCTGAGTAGCTCCTCCGCCTCTTTGTCCTGTATCATTAGCGTGACCGCCTGTGTATCTCCAGCCCCTGGTCTAAGTTTAGATAGTCGGAGATCGCTTGTTTTAAGATTCCCGACTTTGGACTCGATGGCTTCAACAACCTCTTCCTCCGTTGCAGTGGCATCCAATCCTCTTATATGTATCGCTGTAAGTGATGATCTCTCCATTCCAATAATATTTGTCTTTATGCTGGTTGATAACTCTTGTATCTGCTTTTGAGCTTCTGACAACGCCACCTCGTCCTTTTCCATTACTATTAGCAGTTTGCCGTCTTTTGTCTTCCTTATGTGTTTTATTTTTTCACTTGCCTGTGTATTTATTAATTTGGCCTTGATTTCTCTCAACGTTTCTTTATAGTCCTTGTGTTTGTGTTGCACCATCAATGCGTACGTTGGTCGTTCTTTTCTATTATTTGTTGGCTTGTTTTCCTGAGTTTCTTCTACTCTGCCTTTAGCTTGATACACTTTCGTGGTGTATATTACCACGTTAGTTAACGTCCTCCTGAATATCGCTTCGGTCATCTTTCTCATTTTATCAAGGTGTAGATTATTTAGATGATGAAGGGCAACCCATTCGTCGTGCTCTGTCTCCTTCCGTAGCTTCATCAGTACGTCCCAGAATTTTTCTTGTTCTGCCTCTATTTGTATCTTGATGATCTTTTGTCCAGTAGTTGGCTCCTCCCTATCCGATTTAATCCTGGTTGTCTGTTCCATCACTACAAATTCACCTTCAACGTTGGCTAATTCTTGGTAGCGACTTTTGTATTGTGACTGTATACTTCTCTCCAACTTAGGGTCGGAAGGTTCGACGAAGACTACTTTGACCGTTGACGCTTTAGTATATAACGGATTTCCGACCTTTATTTCAGTGTGTTCAAAAACTTCTTTTGGCCAGTTGTGCCCTTCAATTTCCTTGTATTCGTTATAATTTCTTATCGAGTCGAGTTTAGAGGCCGTTATGTATTCAGGCTCTTGCCCTGTCTGGGTCCCTATGGTTTGGGTATGTGGGTTGATTCCATTTCTACGAACACTTGTCCCATCCGGGATTTGGATCAGGGCTTCCGTGTCAGTTTGCACCTCCTGCTCTCTTGACTCAGACTGCACGGTTTGTATATCGGCATCAAAAGTCATACAGTCTACGGGTTTATATTTTCTATCTTGGATCCATTCCCACAAGGTCCTTCTGCTGAGGATATCCCTCTGCTTTCCTAATTTCGACGTAGTCTCTTTTATTTCCCTTTTTGTGTTCGGGTTCTGCTCCACCGCTCTGGTCAGATTTCTAACCAAGCGGTCCACCTCCTTCAGGGCTGCTGTAAGTTCGAAGGCAATCGGGCATGGAGTCCTTTTTGTGGTGTCTTCTTGCATGTATCTCCTGTGTTCTTCTTCACTCTTTCTTTTCCGTCCATCCGTTTCATTCTCGTTGGAAATAGCTCTGCGAATTCCTGGTCTTAATAGTCCTTGTAACAGTCTATCTTCCTCCTTAGATAATTCTAGCGAGGTCATAGAACTCCTTCTCTCTTGCGGTCTGTGTGATTGGCCCCCCCCAGAATCCATGGGGCCGGCGCCGACCACCGGGGCTTTCACCCGATCGGAATCAGCGGTGAGATTTACACTCACCTGGGGTACTAGTTGTTTTGTTTTGTCACACATCATGTATTATGTTTTGTTCCGGGTCCATGGCCAGTTCGTCGTCGTAATCCTATCGGCTGGGGAATGGGGTAATATATTTAGGGGACACTCCTAGTATTCGGATATCCTAATAGCGTTGGAGCGGGATCATTAGAAGGGATGTGGGGGTATTGGGGGGAAACTCCTTCTCTGGGTCCAGAAAGAGCCCAGCTAGGGTGCCTCGGGGTTGCCACACCCGTACTCACAGTGTGAGCCCCTGAGGGGAAAACTAACCAAAACTAACCAAAACTAACCAAAACTAACCAAAACTAACCAAAACTAACCAAAACTAACCAAAACTAACCAAAACTAACCAAAACTAACCAAAACTAACCAAAACTAACCAAAACTAACCAAAACTAACCAAAACTAACCAAAACTAACCAAAACTAACCAAAACTAACCAAAACTAACCAAAACTAACCAAAACTAACCAAAACTAACCAAAACTAACCAAAACTAACCAAAACTAACCAAAACTAACCAAAACTAACCAAAACTAACCAAAACTAACCAAAACTAACCAAAACTAACCAAAACTAACCAAAACTAACCAAAACTAACCAAAACTAACCAAAACTAACCAAAACTAACCAAAACTAACCAAAACTAACCAAAACTAACCAAAACTAACCAAAACTAACCAAAACTAACCAAAACTAACCAAAACTAACCAAAACTAACCAAAACTAATCAAAACTAACCAAAACTAACCAAAACTAACCAAAACTAACCAAAACTAACCAAAACTAACCAAAACTAACCAAAACTAACCAAAACTTTTTTTTTTTTTTTTTTTTTTTTTTTTTTTTTTTTTTTTTTCCTCGAGGGGATTAGGAAATCTGCAAACAGACACCTCGCCTGTTGTTCTGGCGGTCGAGGTAGTGTCGGGGTGGTGTCCTTGTCAATAGATCACCGACCGACTAAAACCCTTCCCCCTCGTTTTCATACCCCAGGTTAGTGGGATCGTCCTAGCGGACATGCTTCACTAGCCCGGTTGTCACCCCTATGTTTTATCCGTCTCCTCCCGCAAGTTCTACACTCTTCGACTTCATGATATCAATAATGCATTCCTGTATTGCTCCCCACTTTTCGGCCGTGTCCAGCATGCCTTCCACCACGCTCGCCGGCGTCAGAGCTTCTGTCTCTCTCCCGAGGGTTTCGCATATCCGCAGTCTCTGCGAGGTCCAGCGTGGGCAGCTGATCAGCGTGTGCTCTGCACTGTCCTCTCTATCACAGTATAAACATTTAGTGTCGGTTTTGCCTAGTCGATTAGTGTAGACCTTGAAATGGCCATGTCCGGTAAGTACTTGTGTAAGATGGTAGTCCAACTGCCGGTGCCTGCACCTCCTCCATTTGTCTATGCTTGGGATCAGTGCTCTGGTCCATCTCCCCACGGTGGATGCTTCCCATCTGCTTTGCCATTCTTGGTTCGTCCGCTCCTTCGCCCTTTGCTTTGCACCTGGGCCTCTGCCTTCTTGGGCAGCGTATCTCCTCTCCTCCACTATTAAATCCACAGGGGGGAAACCCGTTATAACCTGGACTGCTGCGCTGGAGACCGTTCTGTAGCCGCACGCCACCCTCAGGAGTGCTTTTCTTTGAACGCTTTCCAGTATTTTACGGTAGGTCTTTATCCTCATTACAGGGCTCCATATAGGTGCGGCATACATAATTGTGGACTGCACTACTCCATACAATATCCCCCTCTTTTCCGTATTTGGACCTTTGTAGTTTGGCATTAGTCTTGCGACTGACGCTAACTTCTTGGTTGCCTTTTGCGAGACCACTCTAACATGCTCCCCGAAAGAGATGTTTTCACCAATCAGGACGCCTAAATATTTTATAGCCTTAGCTGGCTTGATTACCTGGTCATTTACATTAATCTGGATATCCTGTCGGTTCCTGCGTCCACTCAGAATGACCGCCTCCGTCTTTTCAACAGCTAGTTCCAGAGTATTTGCCTGCAGCCACTTTACGACCTCCTGGAGCGCATGGTTTGCATTTAGAGTCAGTTCTTGTTTGTTTTGACCTTGTACTACTATGGCTACATCGTCAGCATAGCCTACGACGCTGGCCCCTGGGCCAAACTCCAATCTCAGTATATCGTCATAATATACATTCCATAGTAACGGGCCCAATACAGATCCTTGGGGGATTCCTGCGGATACTTTTTTCTTCTGTTTTCCAAACAGTATGACTCTATCGTCTAAGTAGTCTCTAACCAAGTTGATTAGGTATTGTGGCAACCTATTTGTTCTTAGTTTTTTAAGGAGTATCGCCCACGATGCCGAATTAAAAGCGTTTTTCACGTCAATAGTGATTAGCATACACCATCTTTCGCCTTTTCCTCGGAATTTTACTCCCTCTGCCAGGATCATCACCGCGTTTATTGCGTCTAGGGTGGACATGCCTTTTTTAAATCCATATTGATTTGCCGATATTTGTCCAGTTTTTGCCAGTTCTTTTTCCAGTCTGTCCTTTATAAGGTGTTCGTACAGTTTAGCGATTGAGTTTACCAGGCACAAGGGTCTATACGAATTTGCGAGCTCAAAAGGTTTACCACTTTTGTGGATCAATACCACCTTTGTTAGTTTCCATGAAGTGGGGAATTCCTGTCTTATCAATAAGTTATTATAAAGATCCCGCAGTATTGTCGGCTCGCCTTTTGCCAGTATCTTGATTACCTCCGGTGGAATACCGTCTGGGCCCGGCGCTTTCCTCACTTTTAACTTGGCTGCTGCTGTGGCTATTTCTTGCGTGCTGAAGAGCGGTATCTCGCTTGTGTATATGGGGGTCAGCAGAATCTCGCTCCTGTCAGGAAAAAGTGTTTCCACTATCTGCTTCAACCCAGAGTCGGGAAGTGTAAATGGAGGACCAGCCTCTGTGAAGTTTTTCTTTATTATCTTATACCCTTCTCCCCAGATGTTATCGTTTAGCTCTTCCAGTAGTAGTCGCCACCTTTTCTTCTTTTCTTTGGAGATCATTTTCCTCAGTCCGTTCCTCACCTCTTTGTATACTTGCCACATTTCTGTGAGTAAGCCATTTACCTCCCTTGTGCTCCTATGTCTTGCTGCCCTGGTGTAGACTCTCCTTTTCGCTATGCACTCCTTTCTTTTGTTTGCAATATCCTCGTTCCACCAGTACGGTACCGTTGACATTGCTGCGCCCCCTTTCTTAGATTTTTTAACTGCTTCTTTGAGCATTTCCTCCAGTGAGAGCGGATCCAGCGGCATCGTTTTGCATGTGATAGTGAGTTTTTCTCTTAAGTTAGTGAGTAGTCTATCCTGGTCCAGATACAGTTTACGTCGCATTTCCATCTTTTTTGGGGTATTGTCTTTCACTTCGAAAAATATGTACTTATGTGGGGAAAGGGACTCGTTTTCGAGGACCTCCCAGTTACTAACCCTAGCTGCAAGATTTCGTGTGGAAAAGGTAATATCTATATAGGATTTCTGCTGCCTTCTTTCGAATGTTGGTATGCCTCCCTTGTTGTGAGCTACCAGTCCAACTCTGGCACACGCTTCCGACAGTACCTGTCCCCTCCTGTCCATAATCGGGGATCCCCATTCCGGAGACTTCGCGTTGAAGTCCCCAAGAACAATACACTCTCTGTTACTGGCAGCAATCAGGTCAGCAAGATTATCAACATACCGCTCGTACTCTTGTAAACCTATATTAGGTGACACATAGCAGCCATATATATTGAATTTATCTGCTTCCACCATCACTATTCCGTCCTCTCTTTTGGTTCTACTAACTTTGACATCTTTATTCATGAAGTATACCGCCACATCCAATCTCTTGTCAACCGTCCATCTCTTGTTTTTCACAATTCTTTTATTTGGTTCACTTGCAACTATAATATCTACGTTCTTCTCGTTCGCTGTTAAGAACGCCAAATCATGGGACCCTTCAGACCTGTCAGAGTTTATTTGTAGAAACTTCACTATGTTTACTGTAGGTTAGGTCCTCCGTCCCTGTATTCCCACGCATTACGCCTTCTTTTGGACGACAGTGCCCTGCGGAAGACTTTACAGCTACCCGTACCGGCCCTGTGTCCTTTCTCCTGACATAGAGGGCACGCCTCTTCTAGGCTACAGTTTTGGCTGTTGTGACCCGTTGTCCCACATTTATAGCAAAGTTCCCTCCTATCAGGTCCCGTGCACTCATATGCGCGATGCTCGTATGACCAACACTTGAAACACCTCTCTATATTTAAACGTGGTTCTAGTCTGCACCTTACAAGCCCTATTCGCAGTTCCTTATGTTTGCTGAGTAGCTCCTCCGCCTCTTTGTCCTGTATCATTAGCGTGACCGCCTGTGTATCTCCAGCCCCTGGTCTAAGTTTAGATAGTCGGAGATCGCTTGTTTTAAGATTCCCGACTTTGGACTCGATGGCTTCAACAACCTCTTCCTCCGTTGCAGTGGCATCCAATCCTCTTATATGTATCGCTGTAAGTGATGATCTCTCCATTCCAATAATATTTGTCTTTATGCTGGTTGATAACTCTTGTATCTGCTTTTGAGCTTCTGACAACGCCACCTCGTCCTTTTCCATTACTATTAGCAGTTTGCCGTCTTTTGTCTTCCTTATGTGTTTTATTTTTTCACTTGCCTGTGTATTTATTAATTTGGCCTTGATTTCTCTCAACGTTTCTTTATAGTCCTTGTGTTTGTGTTGCACCATCAATGCGTACGTTGGTCGTTCTTTTCTATTATTTGTTGGCTTGTTTTCCTGAGTTTCTTCTACTCTGCCTTTAGCTTGATACACTTTCGTGGTGTATATTACCACGTTAGTTAACGTCCTCCTGAATATCGCTTCGGTCATCTTTCTCATTTTATCAAGGTGTAGATTATTTAGATGATGAAGGGCAACCCATTCGTCGTGCTCTGTCTCCTTCCGTAGCTTCATCAGTACGTCCCAGAATTTTTCTTGTTCTGCCTCTATTTGTATCTTGATGATCTTTTGTCCAGTAGTTGGCTCCTCCCTATCCGATTTAATCCTGGTTGTCTGTTCCATCACTACAAATTCACCTTCAACGTTGGCTAATTCTTGGTAGCGACTTTTGTATTGTGACTGTATACTTCTCTCCAACTTAGGGTCGGAAGGTTCGACGAAGACTACTTTGACCGTTGACGCTTTAGTATATAACGGATTTCCGACCTTTATTTCAGTGTGTTCAAAAACTTCTTTTGGCCAGTTGTGCCCTTCAATTTCCTTGTATTCGTTATAATTTCTTATCGAGTCGAGTTTAGAGGCCGTTATGTATTCAGGCTCTTGCCCTGTCTGGGTCCCTATGGTTTGGGTATGTGGGTTGATTCCATTTCTACGAACACTTGTCCCATCCGGGATTTGGATCAGGGCTTCCGTGTCAGTTTGCACCTCCTGCTCTCTTGACTCAGACTGCACGGTTTGTATATCGGCATCAAAAGTCATACAGTCTACGGGTTTATATTTTCTATCTTGGATCCATTCCCACAAGGTCCTTCTGCTGAGGATATCCCTCTCTTTTATTTCCCTTTTTGTGTTCGGGTTCTGCTCCACCGCTCTGGTCAGATTTCTAACCAAGCGGTCCACCTCCTTCAGGGCTGCTGTAAGTTCGAAGGCAATCGGGCATGGAGTCCTTTTTGTGGTGTCTTCTTGCATGTATCTCCTGTCTTCTTCTTCACTCTTTCTTTTCCGTCCATCCGTTTCATTCTCGTTGGAAATAGCTCTGCGAATTCCTGGTCTTAATAGTCCTTGTAACAGTCTATCTTCCTCCTTAGATAATTCTAGCGAGGTCATAGAACTCCTTCTCTCTTGCGGTATGTGTGATTGGCCCCCCCCAGAATCCATGGGGCCGGCGCCGACCACCGGGGCTTTCACCCGATCGGAATCAGCGGTGAGATTTACACTCACCTGGGGTACTAGTTGTTTTGTTTTGTCACACATCATGTATTATGTTTTGTTCCGGGTCCATGGCCAGTTCGTCGTCGTAATCCTATCGGCTGGGGAATGGGGTAATATATTTAGGGGACACTCCTAGTATTCGGATATCCTAATAGCGTTGGAGCGGGATCATTAGAAGGGATGTGGGGGTATTGGGGGGAAACTCCTTCTCTGGGTCCAGAAAGAGCCCAGCTAGGGTGCCTCGGGGTTGCCACACCCGTACTCACAGTGTGAGCCCCTGAGGGGAAAACTAACCAAAACTAACCAAAACTAACCAAAACTAACCAAAACTAACCAAAACTCACCAAAACTCACCAAAACTAACCAAAACTAACCAAAACTAACCAAAACTAACCAAAACTAACCAAAACTAACCAAAACTAACCAAAACTAACCAAAACTAACCAAAACTAACCAAAACTAACCAAAACTAACCAAAACTAACCAAAACTAACCAAAACTAACCAAAACTAACCAAAACTAAATACAACTAACCAAAACTAACCAAAACTAAACTAACCAAGACTAACCAAAACTATCCAAAACTAACTTGAGTGACAACAAACGTGCATGGTTTCAACAAGTTTTTTATATATATAAATATTTTTTTCCATTTGAACTCGCAAAGATGATCGCTTGACAAATATTAAGTATTTCCGTTTCTTTGCTGGCATTACATGTTTCGCTGGAGACAAGAAGACTAGTTAAAAAATATAAATTATTCGCTTTTTGTAATCCTTAATCTTTAAATTCTGCATTCTGTATGCCAATTATTTCCATTTTAATATTTTTGCAAATTTTCATCATTCCTGGCGGACCAAAGGATAAATAGTTGGACGTTTCCGTTTTAGTGTGATGCACTACTGCTTCAATGGCTGGCTCCTTTATGTTAAGTTCCAGGGTTTATTAAATAAAGCAAACAACTCAGACTCTTTTAATCAACTCCACTAAATATTTTGCAAACTCTGTCCACAATCTTGAAAAACTTCATGAAGCATCAAATTCAGTCACATGTAGAAAAAAGTCTTTGTGGGCTTTCAGTCGTCCTGTGACAAGTAAATTGTTTAAAGCAAACTAACTTTAACAGAGTTCAGCGATTACAGAACTATTGCCCAAGACTAACATAAGTATCCGAACATCTTACACGATATTTGCACTCTGCGACCTTATTTTTCATAATTATAAAAAACCATATTCCAAAGTATTTCCAGCAAAGACTGCATTTTAGCATAGATGTAGATACGTCAAACCGTCGTTTTCGGGCTATATTATAACACTATTTTGAACTATTCAAAAGATCCTCCTCTTATATAATTGTAAACATAGTTCATAAATTTCCGGCAAAAATACTACAATAAAAAAATAAATTTACCTTTAAACGAAATTATTTCATTCTTTAATGAAAGAGCAGTAATATATTTAATTAAACTCTAGTATAAATTAAGAACTAAAAATGAACCAATACAAATAAACAATGCCTGAAAATAACCTTTATCAGCATTTACCTATTTAATTGATCCCGCGAATTCTACGATGTTTCAGGCTTCTTACTCTTTATTTTATGTTTTCCTATTAATTCATTTATTTCCTTGGCGTTAATGTGCCTAAGCACCTTTTGTGTATAAATAAACTTGTCAAAGCGAACAAGCGGAAGAAAATTTGGAAAATTATATTTGTTTATTTTCTATAATAAAAGTCCTTTATTATTATTAAAGACAGAAAATTAATTAAGTTACAAGGTGTGCCTTATAGTGAGATTATATATTCGGGAAGTCACGATGACCAAAGAGCTTCTGGTATATATAAATTTCGCTGAATATATGAAACATGTTCATAAAAAATTAAATCCGTTGCATGTCATGAATGGCTTCGGGTGCGTTTAAACGTAATTTTCTTGTAGCCGCATCGTCACTTGCAAGGGGCTCACTTTTTGATGATCTGCATATTTTTTAAAAAGATGTAAACTTTTGCTTCATGAAAAAACTACATAACAGTAATAATTATTACTGCACTGAAGTGCACTGAATGTGTTGTAGCCAAAAAGTAACAAATCTTTTATAACATATGGTATTGTTTAGGATATATTTAATTTTTTCATAACTAAAAAGAACTTACTTATATTAAATAGCTGCCGCTAGTAAGCTAAATAAAAAGTTTGAGTATCTTCAAAATACTTTTTTTGGAGGCATAAACTTCTATAAATTGATGTCAAGATAAAAATTTTAGAAAGAAATTTTACAAATTTTAGAATCTTAATTCAAACTTGCTTTTAAATAATGCGATCAAAAATATTGATATTCATTTGATTGCGTCAACGTAAACAAAACGCAAACATATATTTTTATATATATTTCTGCCTCTTATAATGAATTCGTAGGCTAAGGGGTATTTGCTGTTTAAGAAATTTTAAAGGCCTAACAATCCAGACACATTTTTAAAAAATTATTTTATAATAGTTCCACCCCTAAAAAATTCATTTGAACCCTCTGTATATTATTAAAAACCTTACAAAAATTACGAGAACTACAAAAACTTCATTAAAATTGCTAGATTGCATTTGTGTTTTTGATGTAACTTTAATCAAAAGCTCTGGAGTTCTATAGGCCGGTCTGAGTGATTATTTTCCTATTTTAACAACATAAATGTGTAGGAATTTTACATTGTCCCTAAGAATGCAAAACCAACTGGTCGTACAAAAATCATATGGTGCAGGGGGTGGTGGGAGTGAATTTTATAATGAAAATGACAAAAAAATATTATTATGTTGTTGTTATCTACAACATGCAGCCATTAAACTGACAAAACCGCTTTTCAATATTTTTATTAGAATTTTTTTTTTCATTTTAAAAACACACCGCATAATGCTTTTATATCTTTGACGAATACACGCTTGCCCTGAAAACTAATTTTTATGTTATCGTTTACCTCGCTGTAACTTGAAAACTATTTGGTTTATCAAAAAAATGCTTTTTATAAATCATATGCATTGAAGATCAACGAATCAGCTACTTTTTCAAAAACTATAATCGGATGGATCGTTTATTTTTAATTAGCAAAATATGAAGCCCTGTCGTGAACATCACGGCCGCTAGCGAAGCAGAGAGAAAGGGTCAGATTCGCAAAGACAGTCAGGTAATAAAAGACTTGAGGTTGCGGCGGCCGCTTAAGATCGTTTTTTTTGTATACCTTCTTTCGTAGCGAATGTGATACGTATTTGCCCTCATAGTCGAATTTTTTGATATGGATGATACTGTTTTTTTTATTTTTGACATTGCAACATTGCATATTAAACCAATAGTACATAAGTGTACATAGAAGCTACAATAAAAATTAAAATTATATCCATAATAACAACTAAAAGTAAGTAGAAGTAAAAAGTTTTTGTCTCGCTTATTGCTACATATTGATTTTACACATTTACAGGCACCAATACATTTCATAAATTTTCTTTTACAGGAACACAATGGCCCGTTACCCCTAAAATGTTGTGTCTAAATTAAAAAATCTTATTTCACAGAAAATTGAATGTCTCTATATCTTTTTTTATATTGACAGGTGTTTAGAACTGATGTATACTCTTGTAATATTGCTTCGATAACCGTGTGTACATGTGAAATTTTTCATTGAATTTTACATTATATGGCAAAAGTTTAAAGTTTCCAGGTATAGTTTCATTTATTGAAATTTGTGTGTAAGATACTGTGTGACAACAAGCGTGGCTGGTTTCAACCATTTTTTATGAGTTGGTCTCCTAATAGGTTAAGAGTCCCAAACCAATAAGTTTAGGGGTATATTCTTTTTTCATTTAAACTCATCATCTTGACAAATATTAAGTATTTCCGTTTCTTTCCTGGCATTACATGTTTCACTGGAGCGAAGAAGACTTGTTAAAAAATATAAATTATTTGGAATATGGGTTTTGTAATCCTTAATTTTCAAATTTTTAAATTTAAATTATGCCATTTATTTCCGTTTTAATATTTTGGCAAATCTTCGTCATTGCTGACGAAGCAAAGGATAAATAGTTGGACGTTTCCGTCTTAGTGTGATGCACTACTGCTTCAATGACTTGCTCCTTAGAAAACCGTTGTAAAAAATTTCTAGGTTCTTCTAGGTATAGATTTCTTCTTGGAGAATTCACTAATTCGATCCACAAAGTTGCCTTTAACTTTTTTAACCAAAAATCCCAATGTGCGAGCTTATTAATTTGTTTTACGTGATTCTGTCAAATAGCATGAAGCATTTAATTTCAAATTTCTTCGAGTTTTAATTTTGTTTTTCCATATTAGTCATGACTTGTCAGAGGTTTTGATTTTTTAAACGTTTCTGACAAAATACGCAATTTAAAACTCGTATAGGTTTTGTAACAGTTTTTATGTCATTGTAAACTTGTTCCCTTATGTCATTAAAATTCAAAAAAATATGTAGAGCATCAGGATCCTTGCCTTAACAGATGTTCATGCGGATTTTTGCACATTCAATTAATTTTTGTTTGGATATTTGTTTTGACGTTATGAGCTTTCCGCCTTATTGACAAGGTACACATAATTGCAAGTTAAAAACTTTTCCTTTTGTGTTAGCAGCTTTTTTCGTTAAATGCTTTAATATGATTGTTGAATCAAGTTCGCAATTAGAACATGTACTGATTTTAATATCCATTTGGATGAAAATTATAACTAATGCGTTATTATTTATCATTCTCACACAAAAATAAATATATTTTAGTCATATTAAAAACTACTTCACTCCTTCAAAGAAAACTATTTTGACACTTAAAACGTAGACATAAAAATAAATAAAATCATCCTCGCTGCGAAAGTGGTTGTACAAGCGCACGTCGGAACCGCATTGCCTGACCGTCCTCGCAAATCTGACCCTTCCTCGCTGCTTCGCTGGCTTCCGTGATATTCACGACATGGTTTCACATTTTGCTAATTAAAAACAAAAACTATCCATCAGATTGGGGTTTTTAAAAAAATAACGGATTCGTTGACCATCAATGCATATCGTTTATAAGAAACACTTTTTTGATAAACCAAATAGTTTTCAAGTTACAGCGAGATAAACGATAACATAAAAATGAGATTTCAGAGCAAGCTTTTATTCATAAGATACTCCCGTATAAAAGCATTATGCGGTGTTTTTAA
The DNA here is from genome assembly GCF_029955315.1 of Cylas formicarius. Classification (NCBI taxonomy): domain Eukaryota; kingdom Metazoa; phylum Arthropoda; class Insecta; order Coleoptera; family Brentidae; genus Cylas; species Cylas formicarius. Next base: position 20,390,471 of record NW_026844365.1, read on the forward strand.
AATGAAAAAATAAAGTATTTCTATTAAAAATATTGAAAAGCGGTTTTGTCAATTTAAGAGCAGTATGGTGTAGATAACAAAAAAATAATAATTTTTTGACAATTTTTAGAAAATTCACTCCCACCACCCCCTGCACCGCACGATTTTTATACGACCAATTGATGATGCATTCTTAGGGTACAAGAAATGATAAAGTGTCATCACATATATATATATATATATATATATATATATATATATATATATATATATATATATATATATATATATATATATATATATATATATATATTGATAAACGTACTCTACAACTTCCAAAATACATACTCAATTAATGATGTGACTTCATCTACAACGTGGTGACTTCCGATTTCGGAAGTCACAACGTTTCCTATGTAAAACTTTGCCAATATGATCTTGAGGGCCTTAGCAACGTTCCTGCAAAATTTTCTAATGAAGTCCCAAGGTCGACCATTTATCCGTACATTATCAATTTTAGTTCAGGCGTAGATCGTTGGCGCTCGCATCGCAATTCGCAATGTAATCTTGGTATGTCTGTCGCATGTATTGACTTCCCTTTGAATCTCCGCGGTAAACCATACGTTAGGACTTCACAGTATGTTTAGTTCTAGTACTTTATGGCTTCCTACGAGGTAGTAATATGGCAACGTAGCATTTTTTGCGTAGTTCAAGGCCGTTATTTTAGGAGCACAATATACTGAAAAGGATTCATTTCGACCGTATTTGCAGCGTATTTGCGGGTAACGAACGAAATTTTGTGACTTCCCTTAAAAATGAATGGAGTACTAAATTAATGCCTTCTCTGCTTTTGGATAAAAACAAGAAAATGTTCAAAAAGATATGATAAACACAATTTGAATATTGGCAGTTTAATTATTTTTCTGTCTTTAATAATAATAAAGGACTTTTATTATAGAAAATAAACACACATAATTTTGAAAAATTTTCTTCCGCTTGTTCGCCTTGACAAGTTTATTTAGACACAAAAGCTGCTTAGGCACATTAACTTCAATAAAATAAATGAATTAAAAGGAAAACATAAAATAAAAGGTAAGAAGCCTAAAATATCGTAGATTTCGCGAGATCAATTAAATAGGTAAATGCTGATAAAGGTTATTTTCAGACATTGTTTATGTGTATTGGTTCATTTTCAGTTATTAATTTATACTAGAGTTTAAATATATTACTGCTCTTTTTTTTTAATTAAATAATTTGTTTAAAAATAAATTCATTTTTTGATTGTAGTATTTCAGCCGGAAATTTATGAACTATTTTTGAATAGTTCAAAATAGTGTTATACTATAGCCCGAAAACGACGGTTTGACGTATATACATCTATGCTAAAATGCAATCTTTGCTGCAAATACTTTGGAATATGGTTTTTTATAATTATGAAAAATAAGGTCGCAGACTGTAAATATCGTGTAAGATGTTGGGATACCTTATCTTAGTCTTAGGTAATAGTTCTGCAATTGCTGAGCTCTGTAAAGGTTAGTTTGATTTAAACACTGCGTCACAGCATTTTACTTGTCAGGACGACTGAAAGCTCACAAGAATTTTTTCTTACATGTGACTGAATTTGTTGCTTTATGAATTTTTTCAGGATTTTGGACAGAGTGGGCAAAATGTTTAGTGGAGTTTTTTAAAAGAGTCTGGTTTGTTTACTTTACTTAATAAACTCTGGAACTTAACATAAAGATAAGATAAGGACAATTTAAAATAATTTAAGTGAAAAACACGAAACCTAAGAACCATTTAATACTTTTATTGGAATTTTATTTATTATTCATAAATTATAGTTATTTTAATAAACAGAAAGCAATAAGTATTCGAATACAAAATATCCTGAATACTTCTTATACACCGAACGTCAGTTTTCTTACTGAATGTCAACTATTCACTAACTCTATAAGATTGATGGGAGTAAACGCTTCGCGAGTGAGTTCCTCTAATTGTGATTTAGTTTAGCAAATTCTTTAATATAAGATCTGTAAATATCCCCCATAAAAAAAACTAGAGGAGTTAGCATCACACAATTTCGCAGGCCACTACTTCCAATCCAACATTATCCAAACACTTCATTTAATACCTTTTCAAGAATTAATGCTTGGATTTTGCAACACTTGTGCAATCATATTCAATTTCCGGATTTTGTCTTCCTCATTTAAGTCGTTTTGATTTTGCCTTGCCTCCTTGTCTGGTTGTTGCTGCCCCGGATATTTAGCGAAATAAAGTTCATTAACTGCCTCTGCGTTCAGTTTTTCCATTAAAATTATGTGATACAAAATTCAATAAAGCATAAAATTTATGCTCTTAACTGACAGCGACACAATACACTAATACATAAAAAGAATACCCTATATTTCAGGACTATGATTGCCATATAAAATAAGGAAGTTGAATTCATTAATGAGAAAACGAAGAACTGTAAAAAAAATCTGAGTACGCTAGTGCATTTGCCTTAAAATGCCATAATAATGTTTTTATCTGGATCCAAAATTTTCATAAATAAAAATGTTATGGGCAATTTTCTAAAGGGCCGAAAATTTAAAAACGCTCTATATCTCGGTAGTGAAGATGTCGCCTTGCGGATTTAACAATTAAATGTTTCTCAAGAATGGAACCCTTGACATGCAAGTTGGGTTGTGAAAAGTCAAGATGTAAAAATGTCCCGACTTCGTTTATATTTTTGTAGTAGTAGAAATGCCTTTTTCCTTAGTAGATTTAATAAGTTCGCAAAATTCTATTAAACTGGATTTTCGTTTGCACTTTCTTGCTAAAACGTAATAATCACTTTTTATCATTTCTTGTACACTAAGAATGCATCATCAATTGGTCGTATAAAAATCGTGCGGTGGTGGGGGTGAATTTTCTAAAAATTGTCAAGACATTATTATTATTTTGTTGTATACACCATACTGCTCTTAAATTGACAAAACCGCTTTTCAATATTTTTATTAGAAATACTTTATTTTTTCATTTTAAAAACACCGCATAATGCTTTTATATGGGAGTCTCTACTGAATAAAAGCTTGCTCTAAAAACTGATTTTTATGTTATCGTTTACCTCGCTGTAACTTGAAAACTATTTGGTTTATCAAAAAAATGCTTTTTATAAATCATATGCATTGAAGATCAACGAATCAGCTACTTTTTCAAAAACTATAATCGGATGGATCGTTTATTTTTAATCAGTAAAATAATGAAGCCCTGTCGTGAACATCACGGCCGCCAGCGAAGCAGAGAGAAAGGGTCAAATTTGCAAAAACGGTCAGGTAATAAAAGACTTGCGGTTGCGGCGGCCGCTTAAGATCATTTTTGTTTGTATACCATCTTTCGTAGCGAATGTGATACGTATTTGCCCTCATAGTCGAATTTTTTGATAGGGATGATACTCTTTTGTTATTTTTGACATTGCAACATTGCATATTAAACCAATAGTACATAAGTGTACATAGAAGCTAGAATAAAAATTAAAATTATATCCATAATAACAACTAAAATTAAGTAGAAGTAAAGTAAAAAGCTAATCTAAAAAAAACCCTTCGTGTTGGTCAGGGATCATTTTTGTCTCGCTTATCTAAATGGCTAAATTAAAAAATCTTATTTCACAGAAAATTGAATGTCTGCATACCATTTTTTATATTGAAAGGTGTTTAGAATTGATGTATACTCTTGTAATATTGCTTCGGTTATCAGTACATGTGAAATTTTTCATTGAATTTTACATTATATGGCAAAAGTTTAAAGTTTCCAGGTATAGTTTCATTTATTGAAATTTTTGTGTAAGATACTGTGTGACAACAAGCGTAGCTTGTTTCAACCAGTTTTTTTGACTTGGTCTCCTAATAGGTTAAGAGTCCCAAACCAATAAGTTTAGGGGTATATTCCTTTTTCATTTAAACTCATCATCTTGACAAATATTAAGTATTTCCGTTTTTTTCCTGACATTACATGTTTCGCTGGAGCCAAGAAGACTTGTTAAAAAATATAAATTATTTGGAATATGCGTTTTGTAATCCTTAATTTTGAAATTTTTAAATTTAAATTATGCCATTTATTTCCGTTTTAATATTTTGGCAAATCTTCGTCAGCAATGACGAAAATTTGCCAAAATATTAAAACGGGGTTTTTGAAAAAGTAACAGATTCCAAATAGTTACACCAAGGTAAACGATAAAATAAAAATGAGCTTTCAAGGCAAGCGTGTATTCGTGTGCGTAACTAATACCTCGACCAATAAAAAAAGTGTTTTAAATATACTGAGCCTTTTTATTTAGTTTTAGATAATATAAATTTAAATAAACCAAAATAATACTCAAAAAATATTAAAAAAGGTTTGTGACTATTTGATTTCTAAAATTTATTGCAAACTCAGTCAGAATTATTACTGTTCTGTTGTATTCTTATAAAATCTTAGCAAAAGTTGACATCTTTTTAAAAAATATGTAGCTCCTCCAAAACTAAATCCACGGCACGTCACAAAGCTACCGCCAGCAAATTAAATTTAAACGCACTGGGAGCCATTCGTGACGCGCAGACGTGCAACGGATTTAGTTTTGGGTGAACTACGTTTGCAGTATCGAGCGAATTCTATATACAGCTGAATCTCTTTACTCATTGTGACTTCCTTAATATACAATCTAACAGTAAAACATTTCTTGTCACTTCTTGTATATATGAGAAACTTGGCATCATCGCGGAGTCGTATATGGCAGAAGTCAGAATGAGTGTCTGATGTGCAATAATTTTGAAAAGAAAAATATTTACCCCTCTTATGCGAAACGATATATTTAGGCCCCCCTCATCATATATACATCGAAAGTTTTATAATATACGTCCCGTGAATAGTGGATGTCAGGCCGCCCGCTTCACATAGCGGAAGTCCCAACTTATATATATATATATATATATATATATATATATATATATATATATATATATATATATATATATATATATATATATATATATATATATATATATATATATATATGTATATATTGTATATCCACGACGCCGAACGAAGAAGAAGCCGGCTTGGAGGACGAAGATTGTTTGTATCTTAATGTATATACACCTGCAAGAAAGGTAACAGGGCAAATTATATATATATATATATATATATATATATATATATATATATATATATATATATATATATATATATATATATATATATATATATATATATATATATGTATATATATATGTATATATATGTTTATATATATAAATTTGCCCTGTTAACTTTCTTGTTGCGTTAGTATCTAGCATACCAGCCCATGGCTGAGAAGGTACTGAGGAGAACCGAAGCTTACTATTATTAACCAACACTCATGACAATTTTGAAAAATGTATTAAATCGAGGGCAAGAGTTGATGATAAATTAAATATTATAATAGTTTTGAGAGTGCTATAATTAAAAATGACACCCTAATTTCTGTTAGACTTTAGCAAAGTTTTTGATGATGATGAAATAAATGTGCACCGATAAAATTTATGATGTAGCATTTTTATGAAATATCGCTAACAAATGGCAAGTTGAGTTAGCCAGGTCCCTTTTCTGACTTAAAGTAAGTTGGTGGTGTATGTTGTTTTGCGGCCAGACAAAAACAAATTATAGACCAGTATATGTTTAGGAATTAAATGAAAAATGACATAAACCAAATTCGTGTTACTAATAAAATTATTTATTGATTATATATATTTACATCTCGGTTATGTATATTTACATCTCGGTATAAATTCATAGCTTTAAAAAGACTGTGCCTTTTTGACATAATTTTTTCAATATCTTCTCTTTCGAGAAAAATTTGCGACCGTCCATTTTTTAATAGCCTCAAATCACAAAGCTCTTCTTCGTTCCAATACATCACCTCGATGTCGTCACCGATGTGTGCTGAAACGTCGTTCCACTTTAGATGTTCTCCTACTTCTTCGTTTAGAAAATTGAGAAAATCCAAGAACTCTTTTGGTTGAAAATCCATATGTTCGTCCCTGCTGGTGAAACGAACGCCAGTGTTGTAAATTTCAAACAGCATATTTTCGTCAATCCTAACAACATCAGTGGCCATTTTAATTTTTTTTTTTGCTGCGTTAAGTACACTTTTCGAGTCACAGTCGATTTAAGAGTTTTGGAATATATGCGAACAATTTATACATCCACATATCCCTACTTGCGAAGATGGGCGGAGCAATGAATTTTTGTCAACTTGTATAAGCACTTTGATAGTAATAGGAAACAAGCACCCGTAACTAGATACAGTAGAATCAAAACCTTTTGGAGGTCTGTCCCAAAATTTTCCTCCTTATCACTACGATAGCTGCTATTATTGAAAGCAATCGTTTGCCATTCGCCGTGGTCGCCGAAACTGCGATCAAAGAAAACCAAACGGACTTTGTAATTTAGATACTGAGCGGTAACGTTTGGTAACCTTGCTCCAAAAATGTGTAGCTTATCGTTACCGTTAACTGTCATGGGATACAGCTGACTCCATTCTTCCGGCCAAACGCCACTGATATTGTTATTTTTAAAACAAACGTACGCTTCGATAACCCCATTGGGTTTATTTAAGTAGAACATATTTTGCACTACCGCTGTTAATAAAACATATTGAGCACTTAACAAAGCCATGTTTCTTACTATATTGAGGCGATTTAAATCAATGAACTACTTTTTATAACACTCAAACAAAGCGAACATTTATTTTGTGGAGGCACGGGTCCGTCGATATGAGTTCTACTATCCGATCGATTATAGTGAATAAAACAAGGCAAATGAGTCTGCAGGTCGAAATTGTTTTTCTGCTTGTCGGATAACCTATGCCACATAGCCAGCAAGTCGTAGGATTTCACGTATTTGATTAGGTATTCCGCGGGAAGCTCATCGACGTTGCTTATGGGGCGATTCATCACTTAACACTTGAGAATTAATTTTGATTTGCTCGCTTTCCGTTAGTCTGTTTTATATGTTGCCGCTCAAAATAAAATTGCAAATTTTGAAAGCACATCTTTTTATTGTCATTTTCATATAGGAATTTTAGCATATAACCAATTGAATAATAATACAGAGTTTCGTAAGGCACACATGCGTAATCCACCATTCATATGAAAGGTGCACTGAGGTCGATCCAATTCAAATTTGAGCGGTATCAGCCAACTGTCGTCGAATTTTTCGATATTAACAATCAAAGGAAGGTGTAGCTGTAGTTGTTGGATCTTCGAAGTCAAAAAATCAATTTTCGGTTGCCCTCTGAGGTATATAATGTCCGCGGTTTCAACCAAACGCCTAACCAATTCGTCGATAAAGTTATAGTCTATAAGACCTGTACTATATATTAATCCGTGGTGAAAACGCTCGAGCCAACGTACGCTTCGCTTATCAGCATGAGTCAACGTTAAAAAATCTCTCGGCGGCTTCGTTATGTAGTGGGCCATTTGATTTCCGTCGTAAATTGCAATTTCTTTAGCGACGAAACCTTCACCGTCCTTCAGATTAAACCCTTGTATATCTAGTGCCACGATCCGCATGATGACAACTGTCAAAAATGTACTGTTTCGCCTGATATTTATGGCAAATTTTTTGAACATCTGCGAATCGGGTTTTTAAAATCCGTTACATTTGTTTTACTATTTTAGTTAGCGGATTGTAACTAAATACTTTGTCATGTAAAATGAGACAATAAACCGATGTATCCTTCTTGATATTAGCGCTAGTTTCAAATTCAATTCGCATTACCACGGAACCAGTTTGTAGAGATTCTCTTTGATGAGAACAATCGATGTGTGTAATGGGACATTTTTTTTTGAAATGCTGCGGTGTGAAAATTGGCTCATTGGACATCCCGTAATAAGAGTGTCTAAAATTAGCAAACATATCATACAGAGTCGAATACTTGTTTTCTTTAAAATTTAGGTTTAAATCATGGTACGGATATCGTTCCGAATTTAAAAATACTTTTATATTAGTTAAATCGACGTCATCAAATTGACTCATATCCTTTTCTACTCGACCTTTCCTATTTTCGTGGAAGGCGATAATGATATGACGCGGAGTTTCTAGTTTATTTGTTGTTTTCACGGGCCACGTGTGACTATTTTATTCCCAGGAGCTACAGCCGGAAAAAACTGATGTATTATGTGAACCGGTTTACCATTACTGTATGAGCCTACACATATATTACAATCGACGCAAATAGCATTGACTTTATTAATATTTACTACTTTATCCGACTGTTCTGTAGTCGATGCTTCAACTACTCGCTTTTTAAATCCAAGCAGTCGACCTATGGAATCATTCGAGGAAAAGTCAATTCGTTTAGAACAAAAAATTGAACTCTTTAAAGTGTTGGAATTTGATTCCAGAATAAAATCGACCTTCTCTTTAAATGTCTTTTTCACTTGGTTTTTGACGTATTTCTCGATATCTGTTAAATCGTACGTTCCCTCTGGAATAGTTATAACTTTCTCTCCTATATGTAACTTGTTATTAGCGGGTTCAATATTTGGTATGCTCATGTACGTCTCGAAATCTGCTAGTCCCAAAAAGTATTCCTTATCATCATCTAAATAAATCGGCGGATTGAAATCGGCGGATAATATAGAAGTTTTCCCACTTATGGAAATCGTAGTGGACATTGCGAATCTAAATTAATCACTGACGTTTCACTTTAACGGCATGTTATTATATAGAAATTTTAGTGACAGATGTCCGCAATTGTAAGAACTGGACATTTGTTTGGTTTCATAAGTGTAATATATGTTAACATTTCCGTTAGAATTAAGATATTTAACTAATTCTACAGGCGGTTTCAAATTTCCGTAACCATCAAAGTAGAAAGCCTTAGTTTTGTCCTTTATGTAGCTGACCCAATGAGTTCCCTGGTTTTTCTCACTATCCAAGTTAACAATTCCGCATTCTTCAATTTTAATTTTTCGCGGTAAATTATCACGCATAAAAACGCCCCTGAAATGCGGAATTTGTAGTATTTTTGCATATTTTTCCAGATCGAAATTTGTCAAAGCTCTTCGAGGTAAATTTATTTGGACTTTTTTTTTCTCTTTTGGGTATTTTTCTCCTTCGACACAACACCGCCCTTATATGGTTTAATATAAAGACCTTTTCCTTCACTTCTACTGTTTTTAAACGGTTTTACGTATAGTCCTTTGCCTTGGGCTTCGATGGCTCTGTTATGACGTCCTTGTTCTGCCAACTGCTCTTTGGCCGCTTTAGCATCGTTTACTGCTTTCGCGATACCTGCCGCTCCTCCGCCTAGCGCGCCAAGTGCTCCCAATATCGGTAGTAAAAGAGGTAAAAATCCACCAATTTTATTAGGTGTTTTTATAATACGCTTTTTTTTGCTCGCTTTCATTTTGCTTGCTTTTTTAACACCCATTCCCTATTTTCGCTTTCCTTTCATTACACCTGTTATGCCTAAAGCGGCTGTTTTTTCTCCAAACGAAGAGTCCTTTGCTTTAACCCTCTGCCAAGCTTTATCTTCTAAGATCTTGTCTGCTTCGTGTCTCTTTGTTAAATTGTTAGACTGAGAGTATGCTATATCGTGCTCTTTACAAGCAGCGTCTAAGGGATTTATACCTGGATCACCTCTATTTATTCTCTTTTGTAAATGAGTACCCGGTCCGCAGAATTGGTAACCAGGAATATGCATTTCGATAGGAAATTTGTTTATAAGTTTATTTACCAATCCTGAACCTTTCGCCCTGTTTCGATGTACAATCATGAGAGTGTTTGGAAATACTGTTTAAATATTTAGGAATTATGCTATAAATACTTTTGCAGGTTCTTGTTAATGCCTCAGTCGAAATGAAAGTTGTTAAGCAAGCCTTTTCTTTACCCGTAAAAAACCACGACGCAAGCTTGGTCCGCGAATTTCAAAAGCACTACGATCTCTTTGGAGGTAGTTGCAAGAGGGCACTAATTGTAGGACCCTCAAATTCGGGTAAAACCAACGTCATGTTATCATTGCTCGAACATCCTAATGGAATTAGATTTGAAAACGTTTACTTATATTCCAAATCCCTGCAACAGCCAAAATACGTGTATTTGAGAGAACTGCTAAAGCCTTTACAAGAGATTGGCTTTTTTGAGTTTGAGATCGATGAGAATATCGTTTCTCCTCAGGAAATTAAACCCAATTCTGTTATAATATTTGATGATATTCCTTGTCACGACCAAAGTGTCATTAGAGATTATTTCACTCACGGTAGGCATAAAAACACCGATTGTTTCTTTATTTTTCAAGGACATTCTTCTATACTCAAGCGACTTATCAGGGAAAACGCCAACCTTCTGATTTTATTCAAGCAAGACATGATGAGTTTAAAGCATATATATAACGATCACTGTATGTTGGACATGTCATTTGAATAGTTTAGAAATATCTGTGTGTACTGCTGGAACGAACCTTATAATTTTCTTGTGATTGACAAAGATTGTGAGTTAGATAAGGGCAGATATAGGAAAAACTTCGTTTCCTTCATTTATATATAATATCCCAAAATGGATAAACGCCTAGCGACGGAGCTAATAAAATCAAGAAACGCAGTTAGAGAAAAATATCAAAGGCTAAAACAAGCCGCAAGTGAATCCCAGACGCAACTCGAACAAACCTATAAACCGATAACTCAGCCTCTGCAGCAATTAATTTCATCAATAAATTAAACGGATATCAAACAAGAGCCGTTTGAAGAAAAAGAAAATATTAAACATGAAGTGTTAACCTCGACGCCTACCAAAATAATGGAGAAAAGAATCGGAAAAACCCCAATCTTACCTTCAGAATTGCCCTCATTTTTTGATACCTCCTTTCCGTCCGTATTTTAGAACAAACTAAGCAAGCTATACAGGATTACGTCGACACTCCCGCTTACGAGCAATGGTTGAATGACTTTAATAAATTACCACGAACATACATTGATGACAGCGTAAAAGATACCCAACATATATTTGACCATAATTATGGTATCGTTCATGACATAGAAAACGATAAATTTTTTCTGGGCTTAACCCAAAAAGCTGTGGAAATTGTCGGTAAAGATGTGAAGGTACAAGGTATTACATACCCTGGGACTTTGGGTTTGTATGAGTTACTTTTCAAGAAGGATAAGCACGACTGAGAGTTAGAAAATTATTTGAGTAACAACCGCTGTCATGACTATTAATAAATTTGGTACACACATTAATCACCACCTTAACGAGAAATACGATAATTCAATGAAGGAGTTGGAAAAACATTTATCCAAAATAGAAGAGCTTGAGAAGACATTTAAGAGCTATCAGGCAGATATCAATTCCCAACTTAATAAACTTTTGCCACAACAAATCCGATATACACAATGGGTGAACAAATACAATACGAGTTTGGACCAAATAAATCAGTTAGCGACAACAACTAATGAATGATTTAAAATGATGTTTAATTCAAATTGAAGGGCAATCGACAAAGTAATGAGCAGTGAGAAAGCACAACTCGTCCGAGAGCTGCACAAGCCGGCACGCAGAAATTACGCGCGTCGCAGAACTATAATACGAGGGCTGGATGATTTGTGGCAAGCGGATTTGGCTCAGCTAGACCGATATGCGAAACAAAATAAAAACTTTAAATTCATCCTAGTCGTGGTCGATTGCTTTTCAAAATACGTGTGGTGTCGACCGTTAAAAACAAAAACCGGTGTTGAAGTTACCAAAGCGTTTACCCAAATTCTCAAAGAAGGACGCCGGCCGCAAAATCTGCAAACTGATCTCGGCAAAGAGTTTTATAATATCCATTTTAAAAAAATGACGGGTAGGTTTGACATAAATCACTACAGTACATATAGCAACGTGAAAGCTGCCGTAGCCGAGAGAGTTATACGTACTCTCAAGGAAAAATTATTTAGATATTTTTCGTTAAACGGCACCTACAAATGGATAGATGTTTTATCCTCTGTTGTCTAAAAATATAACAGTAGCGTGCACAGGACCACCGGAATGAAACCTAAAGAAGTGAACAAAGATAACGCGCCTAGTTTGCTGAAATCAGCGTACAGTCACTTGAAAATTGTAGGACCATCTAAACTTAAACTGGATGACGTTGTAAGAATCAGCAATACCAAGCACGTGTTTAGCAAAGGTTATACTCCCAACTGGACCACGGAATTGTTTAAAATCGTAAAAGTGTAGATTACAAATCCGGTAACTTATCTGTTGGAAGATATGAAGGGTAAGCCTGTAATGGGCGCTTTTTACCAGGAAGAATTGCAGAAAACCGTTAACCCTGACGTCTATCTCGTCGAAAAGGTGTTGCGCAAACGAGGAAATAAGGTTCTCGTGCGCTGGTTGGGCTTGGACAAGTCACATGATTCATGGATCGACACCGCGAATATCCTATAAATTTCTTCTATTATTTTTGATTTTGTGAGCGTCCGAGACAGACATGGAACAAATTGTGTTGCCGGATAATTTTTTAAATTTATTGCAAGAGAATGGTTTGATGGGTCCACCGCCTTCGCAGCCACCAACAGATATTCCAAAACGTAAGCGTACTGCTGCAAATTCACGAGTTAAGAAAATAAAAATTGAATCTCTACCGCAAGCACAAGGAGAATGGTTCGAGGCGTTCAAAGATGACATCGAAAAAAGGGTAGTTTGTGAGGCGTTCAATTTGAAAAAGAATTTGGAAAATCAGCTGATGCAATGTGAAGAAGGTATCCAGCAGCTCGAAACTCAGATAGCAGTTGTTCAGGCCGATCTCCAAATACTGCGCTTACGTGCGGAAGAATACAAAGCAAAAATCGGATATTTCCAAAATTTGGCTCCAGGACATATTGTATAAAAATGAAAAAATATTCAGTAACTGTATTTTGATATAAAAATAAAATCGCGTTAAAATATTTTCATTTTATTTCAAATGTTAGCCAGGACGCTTTTGGTCAGATTTAAATTAGGTCTAAAATATCTATGGAACAGCTCTCGAACAGGTCTAGGACAGCCTTAAACAGGCCCAAAACCTCTACGGAACAGGTTTCTACAGGTTCGACACAGATATGGACCATTTTGCTTCTTTAAACAGGAATGTTTATTTCGCATTGCGATCGAACAATTATTTTTGGTGACGCAAAGTATAACATACTGACAAAATGAAATTACGGAGTGAGATTTTTTTTTTTGCGTTTTTGTTCGCGTCGAAGGAAATGCGACGATAAACTCGATGTCGAAGGAAACGCATGCGGTAAGAATATCAAACGTTTCGATTAAACCATTTTTTGTGTCGCAGGAAAACACGTTTGCCGTTCCTAAGCGGTTTAATATGAAAGTCTCGTTTAAAACATTTTTTTTTTTGCGGCGAAGGCAGGCGACGCGATGATCTCACCCGCCAAAGTTTAGTTTAAACATTTCGCAAAGCGATGATGTCATGCATCCGCTGCCGCACACCGGCGACGCGGCGGGCAATGATATCAGCCAGTTGTCAAACGCGACGGCGGCGGTACGCCTGAGTCATCGCACACAATCGCGCTGCAATTTACATTCACGCCGCAACCAACGGTCGAGTTTCGAAGCGAAGCGGCCTCATACGACGACGGTTTGGTTAGGTTAGGTCGCTAACTACGACCAATTTTATCAGCGGGTCGCGTTATATTGCGCAATTCTCGCCAACACAAATCTTAATTATTCTAAAGGAACGTTCTCGAATGTAATTTTAAATTCATTACCCCAGAAAAATTGGCTTAATTAACAAGTGACCGCCGCCATAGTGAGACTTCATTCTTTGGATTTTTGTTTGTGTTTCACCACTTAAAAAAGGTAAGTGTCAAGTAGAGATCTGGAACAGTTGGAGAGTGAGACGCCTATTCCTCGCCGCAAATAAAAATGTTCACCTGCGAATATTGCAACCGCTCGTTCAGCCGTAAAGACCACCTGGCGAGACACGGGGACTGTCGCGCAGCAGTACAAATTTGTGACGTTTGCGGCGGGATATACAAATCCGAGGGGGCTCTCCGACGCCATAAACGCGAGAAGCATGAGGTTCCCAAGGCGAAAAGACCCGCCGCCGCCTCTATTGCTGCAGACGAACCCAAGCGCCCGAGACTTGACCTACCGGAAGGTAAGGATTTTTGATATTATATCCCAAACAATTCTCATATTGTATTTTATAGCTTCGATATCATCATCATTACCATCATTCACGCGCCATTGTACGCAGTGTAACTTGACCATTCCTGCAATGAGATGGCAAGGACACTTGCGTACTTTGGCTCACCGCCAAAAATGCAGCGTGGTGCAGGAGCCAGGAGTAGAAATGATACAGACCTCCTTCCGTAACCGCATAGTTACATACCGTCTGGCGTCCACCGTTAACCCTACCGACGTTAAGGGCTTCTTGGACCACCTTAGGTCCAAAATCCTTACGTTGGTAGAGTCGCACGTCCGACGCTACGGCAACGTAAAAGTCGGTATGGAGCTATTCGGAAACTTCCTCTTGCAGACGAAGGAACAAGAGGAGGTCAAGTCCTTCAATACCAAATATCGGCTGGTGAGCGGAAACACCGATCTGGAGGAGCTATACGTCCAGTTCGTCGACATCTTGGCTACCAAAGCGTCCGAGTTTCAGGAAAGGGACAGCGGTATGATTCATAAAAATGTATATTCCCGAACTAATTTCTTTCTCTTTTTTACAGGCTGGGCGTTGGAGGAACTTCTCCATTTAGAAATAGGGATTAACAAGTACAATCCCCTAAGGGCGTCGTCCTATGTTAGCCTGCCCAAGGAAATCGAAGCCAAAAAAGCTGTTTTGAACTTGCAAAATACGGTCGATCTTGGCTGCTCTTCACCCAATTCACTGGACAAATAACGCTAACAGGGTCAGTAACTATGTAGAATTTCAGAACGAGCTGGATTTTACAGGTATCGATTTTCCCGTTAAACTTAAGGACATATCCACTTTTGAACGACTTAATGAAATTTCGGTCAATGTCTATGGCCTCGAGAGAGTCTATAACAAAGTCCGTAATGATGTTGAGGTCGTTGGTCCTTTGCATTTTACTGAATCTCGTAAAGAGAGACATGTAAACCTATTATTAATTAGTAATGACTATGGAGAAAATCATTATTGTTTAATAAGAAGTATGTCTCGGTTGGTTTTAAAACAATTAACTAAAAGGTCCTCTACAAAGTTTTTATGCGATGGGTGTTTGGTTTATTTTTATAACGAAGAAAAACTAAAGCGTCATAAAGAACACGACTGCACTCACATTTCCATCAAACTTCCGACCACCGAATTGCGCAAGGATAAATACGGTAAAGATGTTCCCGCGAATAAGCTGAAATTTGAAGAATTTGAAAAGAAATTAAAAGTTCCTTTTGTTGTGTACGCGGACTTTGAAACAGTCATGACTCCTTTACAGGTGGAAGGCGAACCGAATCCCGACAAATCGTTTATCGTCAAAACTCATATTCACGAGCCTTACTCTTTCGCCTACTATGTCAAATGTGACTTTGACGATTCCCAGTCTACTTTTAAACAGTACAGAGGTCGGGGCGCACACAAAATTTTCATTGAATGGTTGGAGAGCGACTGCAAAGCGCTCTACAACAAGTTCATGAAAACTTCCGTGCCCATGACCACTCTATCGTTTGAACAAGAGACCGGCTTTCGAAACGCTGCGGCTTGTCACATTTGCGAGAAGCCATTTAATGCAGAGGACGAAAAAGTAAGGGATCATTGTCATATGACGGGCGAATTTCGAGGTGCGGCTCACTCCACTTGCAACTTGAATTTCAAAGTTGCGCGGCACATCCCTGTCTTTTTTCACCATTTAGGTTTCGACAGTCATTTATTTGTAAAATTTATGGCTGAAGAAGGGGAAAAGATCGATGTCATCGCCCAAAACAAGGAACGTTACATTTCCTTTACGAAACATGTCCTAGTCGATAACATTGAGTCGGAGAAAGGAGGCAAAGGGAAAAGGGTATTTCTAAAACTCCGATTTTTAGATTCATTTCGATTTATGGCATCCAGTTTGGACAGATTGAGTCGAAATTTGAACGATAGTCAGTGTCGGGAAGTCAAAAAATTTTTTAAAAATGAACAAGAATTTCAACTTATTCGACAGAAGGGCGTTTTTCCATATACGTATCTAGATTCTTTTTCAAAATTAGACGAAACCAAACTGCCATCGCACGAGGACTTTTATGACTCCATGCGAAAGAGCAACATAACCAGGGAGGATTACAAGCGTGCCTGGACTGTGTGGAATTTGTTCAAATGTAAAACTTTAGGCGAATATTCAGATATTTATTTAAAATCCGACGTTTTACTTTTAGCCGATATTTTTGAAAACTTCAGAGAGGTGTGTCTGAAAACGTACGGTCTGGACCCGAGTCAGTTTTATACGACACCGGGTCTATCATGGACGAGCGCCCTGAAGGCGACAAAGGTCGAACTGGACCTGTTGACCGACGTGGACATGATACACTTCTTGAAGCACGGTATCCGCGGAGGAGTCAGTCAGTGTAGTGTGAGAAAGGCCGCGGCTAATAATAAATTTTTACCTAATTACGACCCTTCCAAACCTATCTCTTACGTCATGTACTTGGACGCTACCAATTTATACGGGGCGGCCATGTCACAATACCTCCCAACGGGAAACTTCGAGTGGTTGGAGGAGGGCAAAATTCAAAATTTAGATATTACGCGTATCCCCAACGATTCACCTAGGGGCTATATTTTCGAAGTAGATTTGGACTATCCGGAAGTGCTGCATGACGCACACAACGAACTGCCTTTTTGCCCGGAATCCATCGTTTCGCCAATCGCGAAAACCAAAATGAGAAAACTTATTCCAAATTTAAACAATAAACGTAATTATGTATTGCATTATAGGAATCTGCAACAGGCTTTAAGCAACGGTTTAAAGCTTGTTCGCAACCATCGCGTTCTTGTTTTCGATCAATCTCCGTGGCTAAAACAATACATAGACTTGAATACGGCGATGCGTAATACAGCTAAAAATAAGTTTGAAAAAGATTTTTTCAAACTTATGAATAACGCTGTGTTTGGAAAAACGATGGAAAATGTGGACAAAAGGGTGGACGTGCGGCTCGTTTCCCATTGGGAAAATATTGGGAAAAGGTTGGGGGCAGAAGCGTTAATCGCGAGACCTCTCCAGATCGAAAGGACTAAAGTCGTATATGATAAGCCTATTTACGCCGGATTTTGCATTTTGGACATATCCAAGACTCTCATATACGACTTTTTTTACGGCTATCTAAAGGCTAAGTACGGCGACAAAGCCGTCTTACTCTACACCGATACCGACAGCCTCGTTGTCCAAATTTTTTGCGAAAATTTCTACGAAGATATGAAAGAAAATTTGGACAAATTCGATACTTCTAATTACTCGGAGAACAACCAACACGGCATTCCTGTAAACAAGTCCGTTCTTGGTAAAATGAAGGACGAGTACGCAAGACGGCCGTTGTGGGAATTCTTGGGTACGGGAGCGAAAGCTTATTGCGTAAATGTGGACGGCAACGAGTTGACCAAAAAGGCCAAGGGCGTTGCTGACTCGGTCAGCCAGCGCGAACTTAGTCTCGACGACTATAAGCGCGCTGTCCACGAGGAAGGCACGCTAATCTTGCGCCAAATGTCTTCGTTTCGCTCACATTTACATGATATGTACGTCGAACTGAAAAATAAGGTGGCGTTGTCTTACGCGGATGACAAACGACATCTTATACCCGGCTCAGAGTACACGCTAGCTTGGGGCCATCGAAATTTAGTTGGTTCAAAGGACAGCGGGAAAATCACTGATTGATCGACCACCAGATATTTCTTTTGGCAAACTAATATGTTACGATTCCTTTAGATGATTGTAGTTTATATTTGTGTTTAATTTATGTATCTATTTATGTCCATATATGCTATTTATATATGCATATCGTTCGAATATATTTATTAATATGTGTCTATCCTGATGGGGTTTTGTATATGATTAATAAAACAATTTGTTCGATATTAGTGTCATTAAACATCTTTTTCCCTGTTGCATTTTATTTAATCCGCAAAAAAAAATGTTGTCAATAAATTATTATATTTTAAGCGACCTCGACGACCTTTTATTAGTTGAATTCTCTTATCGTCGCCGCCGCCGCGAAATCGTCGTCGGCTAGGCTCGACTAACGTAGCGCTCGAAACGGGTTCGAGGTTCGAATCCCCCGACCGCGCGCGACACACCGGTCGCTTTTTTCACCTCGCGCAAAAATACGTCAAAACAAAAAGGCACTAACGCAAAAACTACCCCTAGCGGGGCGAAATTGCCAAAAAGGCACTAACGCGAAAGCTACCCCCTACCCCCCATTAAGGGTGACATCTGGCGATCGAAACCTGAGCTCTTAATGGGCGGCGACATCTCTCGTAGAATGGTCAAACTATTTTTTTTTTTTCGGTTGCTTGGGAATCTGTAAATTTACAATCACAAAATCTCCCCCGGGGGACGGGGGATGGTCAAGTCACGAATAATAACTATAATATAACTATAACTAACTAACTATAATATAAGCTAACTATAATATAAGCTTTTTCTTGGATATTTTTAAGAAAAATAACGGTGGTTTGCAGTAGGTAGGTTCTCAACCTAAGCTGCTACGGAGAATCTGATTTCCAGTCAGACAACCGACAAGCGCCGACCAAATCTATTTGAAAATCGGAATATTTTTGATTATGTAAAAAACAAATTGCATTTATGTTAACTGACAGGCCAAGACTAAACCTATTTGAAATTTAAAATATTTCCGAAAAATAAATCGCATTTATAATATAGGGATATAATATTTTCAAATTTTATGCCATCAATTCCCAAGAGAAAATCTTCTCTTATTTGGTTAGCTGTTAATTAAGAAAGGATATTTTTAGGCAAAATATTCGTCGCTTAGAGTCAGTAGGTTTCTAGTCACATGCCTTAACCGACAGGTCAACACAAATCTATATGAATGTCCAAATATTTCTGATGATGTGGAAAATAAAATGCATTGACAATATATGGGCATCACTGTTTCAGGATTTTACGCACTCAATTTTCGATTCAAAATTTTCAATTTTTAGCAAAACAATAGTTGTTGGCTGTCAGTAGCTTTCGAACCTACGCTGCGATGGACCATCTGATTTCTTGTCGGACGCCTTAACCGAGAGGCCAAGACTAAATCTGTTTGAAATTCGAAATATTTTTGATGGTGTGAAAAATAAAATGAAATTATAATCTACAGGCATCATTTTTTTTTTTAGGATTTTATACCCTCGATTCGTATAGTGGACAAAATCTTCTCTTACTTGGTTAGTTGTTATCTAAAAGAATGTATTTTTAAACAAACCTTTTAAGCAAACATTTTAAAATAATAATTGATTGTAGTGCTGTTCGCCCCACCTTCAGCAAAAAGGACTTGCCTCGAGTAGCTCGCTGATGATTTAATATACAAAATTTTGACTTTGAAATGGAGCACTGATCCGAAAACAAAATAACACACGTTGATACATTATCGAGAAATATTGAAATCTCTAATGTTTTCAGAATAAATTGTTTGGATAACTGGATATATTAAACTACATGCGGAAACAAGGGAAAATAAAGCTACACTTATACAAACAATCCCGGCAGAGTAATTAAAAACGACACATGGTCACAATAAACTTCTAATACCTCAATTATATAGGTTTAGGTTTATGAGGAAATACCATGATGATTGGCCACATCGGATTGACGACATGTGAAAAACTAATAAAAAGTTAAGTTTAGTATCACACAATGACGAAGTTCAAAAAAAAATAGTATTTAGTTTTTTTAAGATGTTATCAGACCAGACATTAACTTTACATAAGAGAGGTTTTACGGAACAAATGAGTAGCATTAATTATCACTAATGAACTTGAAAACAATGATAAAAAGGTAATTCAATCTTTTTTTATAAAGTTTTTTGTTGATGGTTGTGAAAATAATTAAAAATATTTTGTGTTAGTTTATTTTTATAATACGTTTTATTTTATAATTAACTGTGAGTCTCTCAGGAACTCCACATTAATTTAAGGTAATCTTTTTTGATACTTTTGTAACAATAAGTACTAATAAATAAAAATTATTTTTTTAATTTTATTTTCAGTTATTAAGATAAGAACAAATAAAAATTAAACATAAAACTATCATAAATCTATCAAGTACGACATGTTATTTTAAGATGGTCGTTCTATGTAATATCTCTATTTCCACTCACGAGAACTTAAAATATACTTAGTCGGTATTTTCTGCGTTCACACTGTATGTGAACTGCAAAAAATGTTCAAATATATTTAGACATATCTCATGCCATTTTGCAGAGCAGCAGGGGATTATAAACTCTCCCAATAGATATAGATGTTTTTTAAAAACTATCCTGAGAATTTGGCAATACTGTAAGTTCTATTTGAATGGAAAATAAAGCAACTTTTTTCCAAATTAATCGACTTCGTCATTTGACAGAATAGTAGGTATCAATAGTGCTATTAGTTAAAACGGACACTCTCGTGTATACAGTGTGTCACACTTAAAAACCATACACCCTTGTAAAATGTTTGTTTATGACTAATTTAGACTATTGTGACACATATCTCGCCAGCAGTTAAGCAAGGGTTTTTACTTTTTACAAAAGCTCTGAAGGAGTCAACAGAATGATTGGCGACGAAACGTTAGCAAATTTGACTGAACAAAAACCGACGCAGGAGGAATTTAGAAGTTTTGTAAAAAGTATTACAGTAGCCTTTGGAAGTTTCTTTAAAAAAAAAAAAAGGAAGGCATGCGTAATAACTCCACGATTTCGAAACAAAGTAGTGTGTATTTTCATCGGTTTTCATAAAACTATTTAATAAAAGAGAGGGAAGGGAGAAGTACAGTAAGGGATTTTTTTATAAATAAATTGGCAACGGATTCTTATATAGGAGTTCTTAGAACCTATACCAATTTTTACTATGTTTGAATACAGGTTGTTGTGTAGAACTCTCAGAAACGCTCTAAAATCTTATGTTTCTTATAACATCATGGTTAACTGGGACTAATTTTTGATGTCAAATATCGAGAAGGGCAATTAACAAATTCTTATTCCGGACTACATAAAACCTAACCATACTAATTTGCATGAAGTTCAAATACAGGGCGCTCGAAATATTGCGGGCACCTAGCTTAAACATTACTCCTGTAGAATGTTTGTTTGTGGATCAATTTTCATAATTATTTTTTGCTTGATAGATCTTATAAGAAAGTCTTTTTAAGGGACATTTAATGTTTTATTAGTAAACGTTAGTATTCGAAAGATGTAACAAAATTAAAACATAAATTAGAGAGTGAATTCGATTGTCCAATATGCGCTTGTCCCTGGCAAACTTGGTTTTACAAAGGAAGTAGTATGCCGACGTCAATCAATTGATATTTCTGTTATTTTCATTATTCAATACAACGTTGTAAAGTATATTTAGTTCACATCTAATCCTCTCCAGTCATATTTAATTTAAGGAAGACCGTTAGTGTCAGTGAAATATATTCAAAAAATAGAATTATCAAAGTTGAGTCATAAACAATAATTCAACAGGAATAATTCTTAAGCGAGGCGCCCGTGATATTTCGAGCATCCTTTATTCGAACTTCATGGAAATTGATATAGTTAGGTATTATGTAATACTCAATCAGAATTGGTTGACACCACATTCTTAAGTCAAAAATCAGTCCCAGAACAGGAGGTTTTCGAGAGATCTATCCAACCTACGAAAATTATCAAAATCAAATCGTAATCAGCGCAAACGATATTCAAAAAACGCTATTAAAAATATATATTGGTATATTTGAGATCTAAATACTTCCGAACAAGAACTCGTTGCAAATTTATTTTTTTTTAATCTCTGGTTCTCTCTTCTCTTTCATTTGTTAAATAGTCTCAGTTGGCTATGACTTTAAGTTGAAGCAATAATCAAAATAATATTTTAGTGGATTGTTCAGAGACCTATTCAAAATAGAGAATATGGGTATACAAATTAGGACATTTTCTTTTACACAATGATGATGATATAGATATTCTATTTATAGTTTTGAATAAAAAATGTTACACCCGTTATAAGTGTGCGTTATACAAAAAGTTTTTCGCAATTTGCCAACGTAAACCATAAAATTATTAAGACTATATTTCCATATTTTTGTTGAAATAAACCAAATAAATTGTTATCTTCACTATTTCTACTTCTTTTTGTTCAGAATCACTCTTATTCATTACGTTTTTTTCAGAGCAGTAGAGTACGTCTTGATTTTTGACACAGCCTCCATCAAAAAGTAATTATGACCCTTATATCTATTTTTACTGGGAAATTCCAACAAAAAGGCTTGAAAACGAAACAAAGGAAAACACCGTAATTTACGTCGGATCAGAAGAGGGATTAAATCCAAACTGGTTGCAGTCGTCCGCGAAGAATATTAAGGACCCTAGCTTGCAACAATGTTGACTAGTTCTAACGAATTTTTGACCACATATCTAGGTTTAAAGCAATAGGAGACTCTAAAATATCTTGTTGCAGGTTTAACTGATGGTGCAGTTATAATTACAGATTCATCACAGCCTAATATCTGCAGGTTTTCTTATCAATATAGGGCAAAAAAGCCGCCTTTAACTATAATCTCTCAACCATTTGTCCCTAAAAGGGGGATTTAAATTGATATTTGCGGGTTTAATCCAGATTGCGGTACAATAACTGGCGAAAAAGCCCATTTTGACTGGAAACTAATCGAAATCGACAAGTGAGATTTTAGGCTCTTACCTCTCATCTGATATCTGTCAACTGCTTGCCAATATGTTGTGCAGTTATCGTTATATTTTGTGCAGAAATGTTCTTAAATATGCCTGGATATCTTTGAAAAAAAATTAAAAGCTGATGAATGTGTGGCTTTATTTTCTTTTCCGAAAGATATTAGTCGTGAAATACTTATATACGTATTACCAATGTGTTCTATAATTGTTACTTTTTCACTAAAACAAATACATTGCGAATTCACACCTACTCATTATACTGTTATTGTGTTTAATCTTCTCATCCAAAAACTAAACTTTGCTGTAAAACAGACTTGTTGTCAGAAACTACCTTGAGGCCTCAAGGCAACGCGTGTTCACCGCAATGTTATTTCTAAAAGCTCGCAAAAGTATTTGTGATCAAGATACGTTTAAGGCAGCTCTCTCAAAGTGTGCAAAGTGCTATTACGGATATAAAAAAATATACTTTATTTTTGAAAACTTTACCACCCTGTATTTCCAAAATTAAGAGGTTTAGAACATATGAGTATTATCTATTCCTAACCGCTGCATCCGCCGATTGCCGGCGGAGATTTGATATCTCAAGATCTAAGCCTCAGATATCTTCTTTGCCAAACCAAAAAAATTCGATTTTAGTTTGACTGGTATACGAGAGATGTCAGCACCTTAAAATTCATATTTTGGGAGCGAGGTGGGGTCATTAATCACGCCTTCGTTAAGTAAATGGCGATCTACAGAAAAAAAATGTTTTTTTGCTATACTGTTTTTCTCGGTATTACGTGGGTCGGGGAGAGTCGTTAGAGAAATAAATTGAAGGGATAAAATCGACTGCCCCTTCGCGGGTTATGCGCGTGCTTTCCCCTCGACTAATGTCGCGCTAAACGAGCGTAGGCTATGTCGCTGCCTTTAAATAAAGCACACATTTTGTTATTACCCACTTTTACGATGGCAATTACGCGCCGCGACCTAGGATATCGCGCGACTCTGAGATAGTTTCTTACCTCAAGATGTTACTCGCGGTTAGTTTTTTTCTCGCGGAGCGCGATTACTAGGTCGCCGAAATAAAACACAATACCAACGAATACAGATTTAATGACACTTATTAACCCAAAAAAATGCCCTTTCAGGAAGACAAATATCAGCTTAATAAATACAGTAGAATTTTTCTGGCTAAGTTTTGGTATAATACAATTAATTATAGTGCAAAAATGTTTTTGAAGTTTAACTTTTAATTTACTTAGCAACTTCCCTCATTTTCAGGAGCGTTTTTTCACTTAACTCGCTGATTCAGATATGGTAGAAAAATGGTTGCACAAATTGAACAGAATGTAGAATTAGCAATTTTACCCAGAATTCGCAGATTTAATTAAATCAAAGAACACGCATGTAACCGGTTTCTCTTTAAACTTGTTTTGCACATATTACACATAGCAATTTAAGCATACTTTGTTGCACTTTTATCTCCATAACAGTGACCTTAGTGTCACACACGTTGATAATTAAGAAATTTTTTCTATTGGCAAATATTGTTAACTTCTTTTGCAGATATTACTAACTACAATTAAGCATATTTTGTTGCACTTTTATCTCTATAACAGTATCTCATAATTAAAAAGTCTGGCTATTTTCAAAAATTTCTATTTGTATAAATTCCGAAAACCTTTCGTAAAACAATCATTCAGAGTGAAACGAACGAGCTATCGATTTTTATTTCCTAGTCCACCGACAAAAGCAGGCCATCAGATAAAATGCTGGTGGTTTTTCTGAAAAACTTATTTAGTTAGTCTCTATTTTTATTTTATTTTTTCAACAATGTGTTTGTATATAACTTTCTCTTTTTGGTGAGAAGAAATATTTAAATGCTAACTTTCAGATATGGGAGGGATGTAAAATTTCAAAGCGACGGTCGGGTACATCTTTACCTTTCGTACTTGCCGAAAAATGAAACTGTGGATCGAAAAGTTAAGGCACTTCCGGTCCGGTACCATAGAGTAACGGTCGACGACGAAGAGAACTTTGCCCTAGATGAAGCTAGAAAAGAATAGAAAACAAGTAGGGATATCTTTTATGGAAATATACGACAACGATGCCTCCAATTCGATTCTCAAAAATATAACCATATTTAAAATAAAACATGAAATTCAACATAAACTTGGTTTTATTTTTTAATCTGCGGTACGAAACAATTTATACGGATCTGTTCCTACTTGTGAAGATGGGCGGATCACTGAATTTTTTTCAACTTGTATAGGCACTTTGATAATAAAAAGAAACAAGTACCCGTCACTATATACAATAGAATCCATATGTTCTGTAGGTCTGTCTCAAAATTGTTCTTATCGCTGCGGTAGCTGGAATTATTGAAAGCAATTGTTTGCCATTCGCCGTGGTCGCCGAAACTGCGATCAAAGAAAACCAAACGGACTTTGTAATTTAGATGCTGAGCGATGACGTTTATCGTTACCATTAACTGTCATGGGATTCAGCTGACTCCATACTTCCGGCTAAACGCCACTGATATTGTCATTTTTAAAACAAACGTAAGCTTCGATCACCCCATTGGGTTTATTTACATAGAACATATTCTGTACCACCGCTGTTAATAAAACGTATTGAGCACTTAACAAAGCCAAGTTTCTCCCTATATTGAAGCTTTTTAATTTAATTTACTACTTTTTATAACACTCAAGCAAAGTGAACATTTATTTTGCGGACGCACGGGCCCGTCGATATGAGTCCTACTCTCCGGTCGATTAGAGTGAATAAAACAAGGCAAATGAGTTTGCAGGTTGAAATTGTTTTCTGCTGATCGGATAGACTCATCACTTAAGAGTTGATAATTAATTTTAATTTGCTCGCTCTACATTATACTGTTTTATAGGTTAGCGGTCGAAATAAAATTCCAAATTTTGAAAGCACATTTTTATTGTTATTTTCATATAGGAATTTTAGGATATAACTAATTGAATAATAATACAGAGTTTCGTGAAGCACACATACGTAATCTACCACTCATATGAAACGTACACTAAGGTCGATCCAATTCAAATTTAAGCGGTAGTCAAAGGTTAAAAATTTTGTTTCCGCTTGCCCTCTTAGGTATATAATGTCCTCTGTTTCAACGAACCGCGTAATCAACCCGTCGACAAGGTTATATCCTATAAGACTAGTACTATATTTTAATCCACGGTGAAAACGCTTAAGCCAGCGAACGCTGCGCTTATTAGCGTGAGTCAACGTTAAAAAATCTCTCCCCGACTTCATTATATAGTGGGACATTTGATTTCCGTCGTAAATTGCAATTTCTTCAGCGGTGAAACCTTCACCGTCCTTTACATTAAACCCTTGTATATCTAATGCCACGATAGGCATGATGCCAACTGCCAAAAATGTACTGTTTTCCCGATATTTATGGAAATTTATTTCAACATATTATTTGCGAATGTGGTTTTAGAAACCGTTACATTTGTTTTACTATTTTAGTGAGCGCATTGTAACTAAACACTTTGTCATGTAAAATGAGACAGTATACCGATGTATCGTTTTTGATCTTAGCATTAGTTTCAAATTCAATTCGCATTACCACAGAACCAGTGTGTATTGACTCTCTTTGATGGGAACATTCGATATGTGTAATAAGACATTTTTCTTTAAAATGCTGCGGTGTGAAAATTGGCTCGTGTCAAAATGGCAAAATATTGAATGATAGAATTTTTGGTATACTTTATTGGCATAACAAAATTCATTGTAATTCACTTCTCGACATGTGAAGATGCTAATTATTTATTTTAAACGAGGGCTGGAACCATATAAGCAAAGTGCAAAGTAGACGCATTCGAATCTACATAAGCAGTTTAAAACTAGAACCAATGCACTTTTATGCCACCCATTCAAAAGTTTATGTATATGGAACACAAGGTTACCACATTGTGTTTTGATTTTACGAACCATTGTTTATGAATTTCAATTTAAAAAACAATGGCGTTCCCCCTTTAGTGTTATCTGATATTTTATATATGTTTTAGCAATGCCGTTCGCTTAGTTTGTCAAGTGAAACCAGGTTTGTATGTTTTATGCTTAATGTGCTCTTTGCGTTTTCAATTCCTAATTTAATGTACCTAAGGTGTGTCCCACCCTTGCAAATTCTTTGTTGGAAATTTTGACTGTTTGAGTATTTGTAATATTTTGTCCGGTGCCGACCAAAAGCTAATTTGGATTTTTGATCCCTATTGTAAATCCGATACTATATATATAATAATAATAATAATACATTTATTGTTATAACCATCAAAGTTACATAGAAATAATTACATAACCAAAGTTAAATAAGTGAAATAATGGTCAACAATAGGCCTTGTTAGGGCAGCCAACTAGAAGTTCTAGTTACTGTTTAGGCCTCCATTTAACAGCGAAAATATAATAATAAAAAAATTCATAGAATTTATTTGAAAGCGCCAAGCGTAGATACACATAATTCTAAAGAAAAGAAAAGAGAAGAAATAGAGGGGGAAGGAATGGAAAGGGGCACATATTTTTTAGAAGAGCTTAATATTAGTGCGTACGTAACAACTGCTTTTTGAAATTATTCCTAAATGTTGAATTGGACTGATTAATATTAAAATTAGTTAATGCAAATGGCTGTATTATAGGAATATGATCTTTTAAATAATTATTTGCGGTGACGGGGTATAACTAGTCGGTGTCTTCCACGAAAATTCAAATTGTGTATTGATATGTTATGAGTAATTTCTCTGTAAAGATAAAAAGGTAATTTTGTTTTAAGAATGTTGAAATAAAGAGAACTCATTCGTAATTTGCGTCGAAGGTGCATATTAAGCCAACCCGACGCAGCAAGGTACGGGGAGATATGATCTCTCCTCCCTACCCCATAAATTAGCCTTATACAGGAGTTTTGAACCTTCTGGACACGGTAACGATCGGACGCATCCAGGCACGGTCCGTACACAGCACTGCAATGATTAAATTGTGACAGAACAAATGATTCACACAGCTACTTACGAGTTCCCTGACAAAGTACATGTCTATTGCCATAAATTAATTTTAAGTTAGCATAGGCAACCCTTAGTTTATTAGTAATATGTTCTCTGAACCGCAACTGCGAATCAAGAGTGAGACCCAAGCTTTTGCATGACTCAGAGAGTGGCAATTTTATGTTATTAAGTTTAATTGTTATGTTATACTTTGCATGGGTTAAATGATTATCATTTCCAAAGAGTATTACTGAAGATTTATTAGCGTTAAGCTTTAGGAGGTGATCTGTTGCAATGTTAAAAAAAATTGATAAATCAGTATTCATGACATCCTCCGCGGTAGCTATTTCTTGAGGAAAAAATGAGTAGTAAATTTGAGTGTCGTCCGCATAAAAATGACAGTTGCATTGGTGGAGGGCTCCAATGAAGTTAAAAGTAAAAATAGTGTACAACAAGCCACCAAGGAACCTAAGAACGATGACTGCTGCTGATTGTAGACAACCCGTTGTGTCCGACCTGACAAAAAGGAACACAGAAACATTCAAGCATCTTCGGAGAAACCAACGTAATGGAGAATGACCAAGAGAATGGATCGATTTATCACATCAAATGCCTTACCAAAATCCAACAATATTAAAGCCGTTATCTTTAAAACGTCAGTCGCTCTAAAAATGTCATCAGTAATGTCCAGCATGGCACTCTCACAACTGTGATTAGGTCTAAAACCAGTAGAATATGATTAGAATTTAAAAAGTTTACCATTTGATCGTTCATAATTCTTTCAAGTATTTTAGATAGAACAGGCAATATGCTAATTGACCGCAGGTGACTAACTAAATTCGCTTGGATTGTTTATTTTCGGTAAGGGGATGACTTGTACCCGCTTCCATGTTGACGGAAAGTACGAATTGAAAATACACTCATTTATTATGTGCGTAATGTATGGGGCAATATATGGACAGCAAAGAAGTATTAATGATATATTTATATCATCATGGCCAGCAGCTTTAGATTTTATATTTTTCAGAATGTTGAGAATCTCATCTTCCGTGGACAATACAAAGTCAAAGTGATCCGTTCTGTCATTTAACCTATTATTATTATAAAAATTCAGCAGTTCTTGATTGGGACTCTCATTATTTTCCACACTGTTTATAAAGAAATTATTAATTTGATCGACATTATCTAAGTGATTTGCCAAAGTACCCCTGTTACGTTTTACAACATTAAGTTTCCTTAGTTCGTTCCATTTCTCTTTGGCATTACCATGACAAAACTTAGTTCTTAAATAAGCTTTTTTCTCTGATTTAATGGCCGAATTTGTATAATTACGTAATTGTTTGTAATACTCGTAATGTGCTGGAAGTTTAGTCAGTTTAAATTTTTTTAGCGCTTTATTTCTCAGCTTTTGTAGTAGTTTTATGTTTTCTGTTATCCAAGGCGCATAGTTATAGTTTTTATTCTTTCTAAAGCGTTTTAACGGCGCGTGCTTATTAAATAGTTCCAATATGCAAGTATTTAGGAGGTTTAGTTTTTCTTCAATGTCACAAAAATAAAGTAGGTTATTTAACAGTAAATCTAGTAGATCCCTCTTAGACTCCTGAAGAATAATGGTTTTTAATGATCTATAATAAAAACTTACAAGTTCATTATCTGGCAAGTCTGGACTGAATTTTATGTATGTCAAAAAGTGATCAGCGATGTTATTGTCGACAACCCCTACATCAGACACGTTTTTTACGATGGTAAATATTAAATCCAAGAGCGACATAGAATGTAATGCAATGCGGGTAGGTTCTTGTACATATTGAAAACACAGAAGTTAATCTAGTTCCAAAATCAGTATTTAAATTAAGCATATTGATATTGAAGTCACCAAAGCATATTAAGTTATTATAGTCTGAGTATATATTAAACAAGGATTCCTCAAGGGTATTAAAAAATTGTGATACGTTAGTATTAGGTGGCCTGTAAACAGTACCCACCATCAAGGTTCGATTAATTAACAGTACTTTAACCCATATGTATATATGTAAGACAAGCAGAGGCCAAAAATTCACACCTTAAATTATTTTTAACGTACACTCCCACACCGCCTCCGCGCCAGACGATTGTGATGCAGAAAATTATAATTCGGAATGCCTACCATCTGAACACTTCGAACACTGTTTTCGGAGCGCGAGCATTGAAGATGCCAAGTGAGATTTTGGCGAAACGTCTGCAGGATTCCAGTCGGATGCAGGATTTGCAGGATTTCAGTCGGATGCAGGATTCCAGTCGGAGTTCAAGGAGCGAACGGATGATATCCCGGAATATAATGTCATCACATTTTTCCATCCGTGAATCAATACGTGAGAACATATATATATATATATATATATATATATATATATATATATATATATATATATATATATATATATATATATATATATATATATATATATATTGTTTTAGGAGTCCGCGGGTCTTATATGTGAGTTGTAAATTCTTCCGGGTTTTACTCCGCGTCTGGTCTGGCTGGCTCCAAGTGGAGGTAGTCATCCGCTGACAACGTTTCGGCAAGATCTCACTTGCCATTTTCAAGTCGGGTCGTTCTGCTTCTCGTCTGAACTCGGCAGTTCAAGCCGGGTTCAGACGAGAAGCAGAAGTACTCTACAACTTCCAAAATACATACTCAATTAACGATGTGACTTCATCTACAACGTGGTCACAACGTTTCCTATGTAAAATTTTGCCAGTATGACCTTGAGGGCCTTAGCTTGTAATCTTGGTATGTCTGTCGCATGTATTGACTTCCCTTTGAATCTCCGCGGTAAACCATACGTTAGGACTTCACAGTATGTTTAGTTGTAGTACTTAATGGCTTCCTACGAGGTAGTAAAATGGCAACGTAGCATTTTTTGCTTAGTTCAAGGCCGTTATTTTAGGCGCACAATATACTGAAAAGGATTCATTTCATATCTTATGTTAGTCTTAGGCAATATTTCTGCAATCGCTGAGCTCTGTAAAAGTTAGTTTGAATTAAACACTGCGTCACAGCATTTTACTTGTCAGGACGACTGAAAGCTCACAAGAATTTGTTGCTTTATGAATTTTCTCAGGATTTTGGACAGAGTGGGCAAAATGTTTAGTGGAGTTGATTAAAATAGTCTGGTTTGTTTACTTTATTTAATAAACTCTGGAACTTAACATAAAGATAAGATAAGGACAATTTAAAATAATTTAAGTGAAAAACACGAAACCTAAGAACCATTTAATATTTTTATTGGAATTTTATTTATTATTCATAAATTACAGTTATTTTAATAAACAGAAAGCAATAAGTATTCGAATATAAAATATCCTGAATACTTCTTATACACCGAACGCCAGTTTTCTTACTGAATGACAACTATTCACTAACTCTATAAGATTGATGGGGAGTAAACGCTTCCCGAGTGACTTCCTCTAATTGTGATTTGGTTTAGAAAATTCTTTAATATAAGATCTAGTTAACATCCAACATTATCCAAACACTGCATTTAATACTCTTTTCATGAATTAATGCTTGTGCAATCATATTCAATTTCCGGATTTTCTCTTCCTCATTTACGTCGTTTTGATTTTGCCTTGCCTCCTTGTCTGGTTGTTGCTGCCCCGGATGTTTATCAAAATAAAGTTCATTAACTGCCTCTGCGTTCAGTTTTTCCATTAAAATTATATGATACAAAATTCAATAAAGCATAAAATTTATGCCCTTAACTGACAGCGACACAATACACTAATACATAAAAAGAATACCCTATATTTCAGGACTATGTTGCCATATAAAATAAGGAAGTTGAATTCATTAACGACAAAACGAAGAACTGTAAAAAAATCTGAGTACGCTACTGCATTTGCCTTAAAATGCAATAATAATGTTTTTATCTGGATCCAAAATTTTCATAAATAAAAATGTTATGGGCAATTTTCTAAAGGGCCGAAAATTTAAAAACGCTCTATATCTCGGTAGTAAAGATGTCGCCTTGCGGATTTAACAATGAAATGTTTCTCAAGAATGGAACTCTTGACATACAAGTTGGGTTGTGAAAAGTCAAGATGTAAAAATGTCCCGACTTCGTTTATATTTTTGTAGTAGTAGAAATGCCTTTTTCCTTAGTGGATTTAATAAGTTCGCAAAATTCTATTAAACTGGATTTTCGTTTGCATTTTCTTGCTAAAACGTAATAATCACTTTTTATCATTTCTTGTACACTAAGAATGCATCATCAATTGGTCGTATAAAAATCGTGCGGTTCAGGGGGTGTTGGGGGTGAATTTTCTAAAAATTGTCAATAAATTATTATTATTTTGTTGTCTACACCATACTGCTCTTAAATTGACAAAGCCGCTTTTCAATATTTTTATTAGAAATACTTTATTTTTTCATTTTAAAAACACCGCATAATGCTTTTATATGGGAGTCCATAATGAATAAAAACGTGCTCTGAAAACTGATTTTTATGTTATCGTTTACCTCGCTGTAACTTGAAAACTATTTGGCTTATCAAAAAAGTGTTTCCTATAATAGATATGCATTGAAGGTCAACGAATCCGTTATTTTTTTGAAAACCCCAATCTGATGGACATTTTTTTTTCATTAGCAAAATGTGAAACCATGTCGTGAATATCACGGCCGCCACCGAAGCAGCGAGGAAGGGTCAGATTTGCGAGGACGGTCAGCCAATAAACGACTTTGCGGTTCCGACGTGCGCTTGTACACCCGCTATCGCAGCGAGGATGATTTTATTTATTTTTTATATCTACGTTTTAAGTGTCAAAATAGTTTTCTTTGAGGGAGTGAAGTAGTTTTTAATGTGACTAAAATATATTTATTTTTGTGTGAGAATGATAAATAATAACGCATTCGTTATAATTTTCATCCAAATGGATATTAAAATCAGTACATGTTCTAATTGCGAACTTGATTCAACAATCAAATTAAAGCATTTAACGAAAAAAGCTGCTAACACAAAAGGAAAAGTTTTTAACTTCCAATTATGTGTACCTTGTCAATAAGGCGGAAAGCTCATAACGTCAAAACAAATATCCAAACAAAAATTAATTGAATGTGCAAAAATCCGCATGAACATCTGTTAAGGCAAGGATCCTGATGCTCTACATATTTTTTTGAATTTTAATGACATAAGGGAACAAGTTTACAATGACATAAAAACTGTTACAAAACCTATACAAGTTTTTAATTGCGTATTTTGCCAGAAACGTTTAAAAAATCAAAAGCTCTGGCAAGTCATGACTAATATGGAAAAACAAAATTTAAACTCGAATATGAAATTAAATGCTTCATGCTATTTGACAGAATCATGTAAAACAAATTAATAAGCTCGCACATTGGGATTTTTTGTTAAAAAAGTTAAAGGCAACTTTGTGGATCGAATTAGTGAATTCTCCAAGAAGAAATTTATACCTAGAAGAACCTAGAAATTTTTTGAAAAGGTTTTCTAAGGAGCAAGTCATTGAAGCTGTAGTGCATCACACTAAGACGGAAACGTCCAACTATTTATCCTTTGCTTCGTCAGCAATGACGAAGATTTGCCAAAATATTAAAACGGAAATAAATGGCATAATTTAAATTTAAAAATTTGAAAATTAAGGATTACAAAACGCATATTCCAAATAATTTATATTTTTTAACAAGTCTTCTTGACTCCAGCGAAACATGTAATGCCAGGAAAGAAACGGAAATACTTAATATTTGTCAAGATGATGAGTTTAAATGAAAAAAGAATATACCCCTAAACTTATTGGTTTGGGACTCTTAACCTATTAGGAGACCAAGTCATAAAAAATGGTTGAAACCAGCCACGCTTATTGTCACACAGTATCTTACACACAAATTTCAATAAATGAAACTATTCCTGGAAATTTAAACTTTTGCCATATAATGTAAAATTCAATGAAAAAATTTCACATGTACCGATAACCGAAGCAATATTACAAGAGTATACATCAGTTCTAAACACCTGTCAATATAAAAAAAAGGTATAGAGACATTCAATTTTCTGTGAAATAAGATTTTTTAATTTAGACACAACATTTTAGGGGTAACGGGCCATTGTGTTCCTGTAAAAGAAAATTTATGAAATGTATTGGTTCCTGTAAATGTGTAAAATCAATATGTAGCAATAAGCGAGACAAAAATGATCCCTGGCCAACACGAACGTCAATTTAGAGTGATTTAGTTAAAAGCACGGGTTCTGGTTTTCCACTCGTTTCGATAGTTCAGGATTTCGAAACCTACATCCGACAAAACAATTAACCGGTCCGATGCCGGGCTGAATATTCCCTTACGGTAGATTGTAGTGCCGAAAGGAAATGTAAAGGAAGCTCAAAACGCAAGATAAGGCACTATGACCAAATTAAAGGGCAGTGAATGGGTTGAGAATCCCTGCTATTTGCAGAATCTCGACAAACGGAAAAGTGAAGTCGGAAAAATGCGCGATTTGCGTAGTTAGATCAAAGAACAAAATAGGTAGGGTTGGGCTGTTCTAACGAATCGACATGGCTATTAGAGACTGTATGTAACTGGATATTTTTATAATAACTTTATGCATTTGGCTATCAGTCAAGGTATCGATACAACGAATATAATTGAAAGTTAACTTATGGCTCAGCGCTAGAGGTAACCAAAGTATCTCAACAGTTGGTAGCGTCAATTGCTATTATTAGTTGCGCAACTTGCAGTGTGATTCGGATGTACTTATTGGTAATCAAAAATGTCAAGGAGTATTAAATCATGCTATTTTAATAAATGCTATGAAAACAGTTACGGGATTTAGGGACCGAAATGAAACTCCTCCGATCATGCGAAACTTAACTCGCTTTATTGGTTGCCTACGTGACGTAACCAACGAACAAGAACGCACACCGGCTGACTGACGTACGAATAAATGACCTCTTGGTCAAAGCAATAATATTCAATATTTTCTACTCCCCAAAAATTAACTTTAGAACAAACAGCCGTATGGAAGTAAGCCAGTGAAGCTTCAAGAGTAATTGCTGATTCTACCGTATTTCGTTGCAGCTCGAACAACAGCGAAACAATAATAATGTCTTTTCGATGACCTACCGCTATATAGATATTTATATATTCGAATACACAGGTAAAGAGTAACATTCATAAGGTAAAATAACTAGCAAGAAGCAGTAGCTGTAAATAACGACTCGTTTACTCTCCCAGGCGCAAAGAAGAAAGCAATCAAAATCATAAATTAAGATCGATATAAAGGAAAGCGCCGGACACACTAGAACAAAATTAGCACGAGAAGCATGATTTAGTTATAAAGGAGCGTAACAGTTTAATGCAAAGAGCCGCATAGTAACAAATCTGCCATGATTGATTGATCATTATCTCGATCCTGTCGTTGTTTCAAACAGACTTCATGATTGGGTGATGAGCGACAAAATGCGGGTCAACATAATATTTATTAACTAACATGATGTCAGTAAACTTATAAAAACCTCAAAGTAAGTTCGGATAAATCGTAAGTGTCTTAAAATTGAAAATTGAAATATGCTATTACATTTATTAATTAAAAAAATCCTGTGTATGGATATCTGACACGCTTGCATATGGCGACCGTCACTTTTCCAGTTCTGGGGAAATAGCTAACGCTTTTGTCGATTATTTTAGTTGCGCTTATGCTGCATCACCTGGGGTATCACCATGTGACTTGTGGACAGGATAGTTCCTGCATTATATTGAGCAGTCTTTCCGATAATTCATAATGCAAACATTTAAAAGGTCGAAGAATACAACTTCCCGTGGTCCTGATAGAATACCTCGCTTTTTGATTAGAAATTATACGCTTCCCTTGCCTTGTGTCTTTAGTCTTGCAGTCTGTTAGTTTTTCCAATACGTTTGGTTTGTTGTTTTTTATTTAAATTTTCTAGGCAATATAAAATTAAAACGAAGTGATGGCTCTAAATATTTGGGAGTTTTATTTCCCACTAAGCTTTGTTTGCTACCCATATCAATCGAACTTGGCACAGTGCGTTGAAAATTTTATTATTCATATTTCATAATTTCATAATGCTGAGTGAGTTTACAAGCGAACATGTACTAAAGGCACTCTACTTTAGTTATATTAGATCTAAGCTAGAGTAGGGGGTCATTATATGGCAACCTATTCTCAATCAATATATTATTCTATTAGAAGAAGTTCGAAGGACATTAAAAAAATATCTAGCTTTTAAATGTAGTGATGTATTTCCACAGAGATATTTTGATCATATGTTCTCTTAAGGCGATTAGAAATAAATGCTTTAATTATCCGTAGGAACTATGGCATCGCTTCAATTTTTATTTTATTTATAGAGTGCTCTGAATTGTTATCGCATGTCGATTTTCACGTTCCTTCCCGGGAAGTCAGAACATCTGCAATATTCCACCTTGCAACTTCATCCACAAACTTTTTGGTTTGAAGTCCACTCTTTAAAGCAATTGACATTTTTAAATTGTATTTGTCGTGCTGTAGATGTCAATGATCAGTTATTGATTTAAGAAACTTCGATTTATTATCGGATATATTGTTATTGGGATTATACTCCTTAAGTTGAGCTCACATTAAACTTTCCAAAGCTTGGTCCTTTTTTTAAAACATTGGTTTTTGTCCATGCCTACTTCAATATAAACGTCTTTTAAATATACAACACCGAGAATATTTTGCTTTATTAGTACTACAGCTTTAGAAACTGAAATAAATTGTTGGCTACCAGGAATATTAAAATAAAAAGAATAACCAAATTTTTGCCTAGGCCTTCACACTTATCAGACTATATGATTAAATTTGACTTCGAAGTTAAGACACCTTCGTTCGAAAGAGTGAGCAAACAAGAAGCAATTTCGTTGGACCCATGTCTTGCTAATCCCTCAGGTCACAAACACATAAAGTTCTTTTTCGAAATCCATTGTTGAAACAGATGCGCTGCTATTAATGTTTTGACATATATTTAAATTTTGTCGCCCAAGTTGTTGAGTTGCGTTGGTGAAGTTCCAGTTTTATTTTGGCAGAACCAATGGACTCCATATTAGCACACATTTCAGACTTCAGTTTATCGCACAAATTGCAAGTGTCCACTCTTGGCACATAAAATTTGAGACTTGGGAATTTTCGTTTGAATGTTGCACCATAAAACTTGAATGTAAAGTCAGTGTTTCGGTACAACTCGGCTCGGCTCCACCATCTTTCCTGTCGCGGAATGAAATCAACGTGTTGCGTAATTCATTCTTTATCAAATGCAGAGAATTTTGGCTTCATGTGATTTGTGCGCTCAGTATCACAGATGTCTTCTAATTTATTTTTATTAACAAGTACGTCCGTTATTTGTAGGGCACAGAAAACGTTTTGCAAAAATTTTCTAACATACACGAAGAAATTCATGATTGGCATCATGCAATGTATAGCTGACTGTTGCTTGCCTTTTACTATCTTTTGGAACCTCGTAGGAGTCGTGATAACGTCTTTTGATTCTATTCAGTAACATAAGATACGTAACCTGAACTTTTGAATTCTCAACAAGAAACTATTGTTTTTCTTATAGCTTCTACATTTGTACTGCAATTTTTATTTGCATGAAAGCTACAAAAAGAAACGTTTTTAAGGAACCTACAAAATTACTAACCTCTCGTCAGTTTCAAAACAACCGCTCGCCTTTTATATGCTTTTCCAGATACTTTACACTGATGCTCCTCTAAAAAAACAATCTATAGGTGCAGGCTTGTGCTGATTTGTTAAAGTTCCTCTTATTCGCTACTGAGACGTACATATGCGGGATGCACCTTTAAGGGGTTAATAAAGGGGTTAGAAAATACTATGGGTGATAAATAAAATATATTTTCCTTTAATATCTGTAAAACCAATTTAGATATTTTAATAAAATTGGGCACATGCATACTATGTCTAATTATTTAGCGTACCACATTTTTTTTTAATACACCAGTGCCGGGCGCACGGAATTTCACCTCTCCATCTTCAATCATTTCTAAATAAATTTAGTTTCTTGATTTTTCTTAATCCGATGTATGCTTTTCGTTTAAACAAATAAAAACCCCTTCTCTCTTGACATGACAGAATGCAATGTGTAAGAATAGACATGTGCAATAAATAATGCCTCTATTACAGTATTTTATTTTTTAAAAGTGTATCAGAAATGTGTCGTACTCCATTTTCCAGCTCATAACAGGCATATTATTACTATTTACAAAGCTGAAGTTTGGCCCATTATCCTGTTTGGTTTTTTTAAGACTTATCTAAAAAATTACGGTATGCTATTAATTTCATTTTTACTCTAAGCAGATGTAAAATTTTTTGCTCCTATATTTGATGTGTCCTGTAACAGGAAAATAAACTTCATTTTCTTTGATTACAATGACACTGTTATTTGCAATATTTTTCAAAAAATCCTCTTGAAATCAGTTTTCACAAAGTGCGACCCTTCTATCCTCCAAGCTAGGGTCCTTAATATTCTTCGCAAACAACAGCAAGCATTTCGGAATTAATACCTCTTCTGATTAGCGTAAATTATGGTGATGTGTTTCTTTTTATTTGAAGGTGCTTTTGTCTGTTTTTACTGAAACCAACCCGTTGAATACTTTTTTCGGCCTTATACTTTTTAATTTCCCCTAGCTTCCTTTTCAGTTAATCTAAAGTAGAAAAAATCGAGTTTGATAAAGGAAATATACTTTTCTTAGTATTAGATCTTGTTCACTATTATTCACAGGGTGGGACTGAAAATCATTAGGAATTTTCTTTCATTTAATAATTTCCCGCTAATAATATCCTTTACCAAGGATATTATCAATTTTATAAGTAATCAAGTTTCCTTGGAGACTTGTTTTTTACTTATAAAACATTAATTAGTTTGTATTAAATAATTTTGTCACAAACTTACAGATTCGTGGAATATATATTCTTAACTATGTCCGTCTTATACTTTCGAAATATCGTCTAGTCCTAGAGGGACGCAATGTTTTTCTATCGTGCTCCTGCGGACCACTACGAGACTTTCGCAAAATCAATGTAATTACGGCTAACAATTTACCCACGAAAAAGGAAATTTTCAGGATCTTTTAGTTTTTATCCATAATCTGCACACTCTATTATACATAATCCCAAAAATGCCCAAAGTAAAAGTTATTGCCCCGGATCTCTTAGGTTTCCAGGTATATGAATTTTTTCAATAGAGTAAATGGTTTTAGAGATAATACTTTTTTTGTGAAACTATGTTTTCTGAACCCGTATATCGGAAGCGTAAATGACGTCATCGCATCTAGGTTGAGTGCTAGATATGACGACTTTCACATGGATTTATTCACATATATCGAGAAGCATGCGTTATAGAAGGAAATCTTAAATACAAAAATTGTGTCCCTCGATGCGGCTAATCAGACTGTATAAACCAAATAGACATATTTTTCACCAATTTTGATTTATGCCTAATGCTTTTCTGCCGAAAAGTTTTCGACACAAAATTTTTTTTCATTATGCAAAAATAACCCAAAACAAATTTTCGGAATTTTTAAAAAAATACTTCGCGACTTTTGATTGCTCCCAACTTTTAAAGTCCTAGTGTGGGTACTATTTAATTGCCAAATTTGAAGTTAAGACTATTATACTTAAAAACGTCAAATACAAAGTTTTTAGCTAACCTGTACATTTTGAAAAAATATTACTCTTATTGATTTTTAGATTTTTTTGACCTCACGCGTCTTCTCGCTCAAGAATTTTGTTGATGTCAGTAACCGTTCTTGAGACAATTTTTTCTTGGAACGTTTCAAAAGTGGTTTCATTAAGTCGATTTTTCGAAAGCAACAACTTTTGCGTAATTCTCAATTCTCAAAAAGCCACGACTCTCTAAAATATGAACAAAGTTATTGGCTGTTGGATCTACCCAGTAACCATAGATATAAAGATCCTAATTACTTTATTGGGGGAGGATCCGTCAAAGGCGGAGACACACCATCCTACTTTTAATATTTGTTTTAGCTTAAGTCGACCAATGTCGGTAATTCCGTAATAAATTAAATATAATATTGCTCATTGTTTCAGATTGCGGCATTATGGACTTTTACGCGTACGTTGTTTTCTTAGCGCTCTTTCCGAAAAAATCGTTTTCAGATGATAACGTCAAGACCCAATCTTACGATATTTACATGGCTCTTGGAAAGGATTCGTTCGAGCCGCTGATGGACAATACACCCCAGTACAATGGCAGCGTCGGGATCATTTTTACAGTTATTGAGGATGCTCCTTCAGTGAAACTCAAATCAAATGCGAAACTACTCACAATAAAAAATGTCACTATCGACGGAACATTACTTGACGAGTCTCAGTACACTGTGAACGAGGCTGACCAAAGTGTGACAGTTCAACACGAGTTCCATAAAAATACCGAATACAACATTTCAATAATTTATACTGGTTTAATGCAGGAGGAAACGGAAGATGTCCCCTTCGGTATCAAACAAAATAATTTTCAAGGCAAGTTATTTTACGTGTGGGCCGTTTTTGTCGATGTGCAAGATATGATGCCATTTTTTGAACGAAAAAAGCACAGGATCATTGCTAATATTACAATCGTGCATCCCCGAGGACATAAGGTTTTTGGTAATACGGCGGTGATGTCCGAGACAGAACTAGAAGGGTGAGTATATATTAGTACGCTAAACAATTCTTGGGTAGGGAGCTGGGTTTGAAAAAAAATCAAATAGTTACGTGGTCCACGTTCCAATTTTATTGCCTGCTTCTGGATTCTAAAAAGGAGATGATATATATTTACCATCATCATATTCTAAAATGATGCAATTTTAAAAAATAAAAATTTGTTTGTGATTTCGGTTCATTATGTAAAGAAACATTGCGTAAATATATACAAAACAAATGCGAAAAACTTACGGAGGATTCCTTGAATAAGACAAATATTAGGTAACCTAAATACGAAAATAGGTTAAACATTTTGGAAGTATTACTATTACAAAACACACATTATGCACATTTGTTTAAAATAGTAGTGAATGAAACTACCCCTGTCATCTTCTTAACTAAATTTAAGGGAAAACATTCGCCACGATTTATAAAAAAATAAATTTCGATGGACGGGTTTATTAGAAATTTCGATGTTTTCTGCAGTTTTGTCGTAAAAGGCGATTTTGAATTAAAAAAATTAAAACCTTTACGGATTTTCCGCAAAACAATTACGTTTTAACAGTAATTCATTAACAAAGGTTTCCGAAACCCTTCTATTCTATTCCCTCTTTAACATATTTTATTTAAACAATTTAAATCTATGGTTAAATTTCTTGTGCGAGCAGCAAATAAATCCTGAAATATATAACTGCGAAACCATTCAACATACCCGAATGATTTTTTTACTTGAACAGCATACATAAGCGATGATAAGTGAGCAAATATAATTTTCAGATTTTTTATTTTCCATTTTATTCATGATCTCCAATGGAAGTTTTCAAAAAACACAGATTCTTTTATCCGCAATAGTATTTGAAATGTGATTTTTGACGCCATTGCCGACATGTGTTAGAAATACGATTATGTTGAACCAAGCAAGGAATATATTATATATTATTATATAAGCCGATGATTAGGAGAATCAAGAAAGTGTAAATCAAATATATTGTTTTCAAAATCATTTAGAAATCTTCATTCAAAGATTCCGCTGAGCCTATTATATATTTGTTGCTATA
Source organism: Cylas formicarius (assembly GCF_029955315.1). NCBI lineage: Eukaryota > Metazoa > Arthropoda > Insecta > Coleoptera > Brentidae > Cylas > Cylas formicarius. The sequence continues at coordinate 20,432,042 of NW_026844365.1, forward strand.
GAATTTGGAATCACATTCTTGATAGCACTTTAAGCCTTGCGCTACGTATTTACATCCCGTGTGTGAGGCGGGGAGCTCTCGAAGCCTTGGCGAGAGACCGGGCCGCGGGGGGCTGGAGAGTTGCTCCGGCAATGAGGCAGGCGAAGCTTATGATAGATGGGCCCGCCCTTCCTCGGACCAGGGAGCTGCTTAGACTGACCAGAAGGGAGTGTAGAGCACTAACAGGGGCCTACACAGGACATTGCAGGCTTAGGAGGCATCTTTGCTTGCTAGGCATTGGAGACGACCCGGAGTGTAGGTGGTGCATGAAAGGGGAGGAGACCCCGTATCATCTGCTCACCGAGTGCCCTACCTTGACATGGGCAAGATTGGGAGTCTTTGGAACGGCCTTCATCGATCCGGACTCAGTGCACGGTATTGGGCTAAAGGAGTTGGTGACCTTCTATAGGAGGGGCGGCCCTCTAGAGCGGCCTGGGGGCACAACGGGCCCATCTGGTTTCCTAAGTGCTTGAACGCCCGCGAGGGCGCCCCCCTTTAATACCATTATCAATACCAATACGTATTTACATTTATTGGCGTTGCATGTTGCATCAGAACATCGCAAAACCACAATGTTTCTGATTTGATGTGGTACAGGATCATGTGTCAAAAATATTGGTATCCAGGTATTGTTCTCGATTGTTCTATATTTATTTGGAATTTAAAAAATGCAGTTGTGTAATATCCTGTAAAACAATGTACCGCCAAATTGTTCATCTTTCAAATTCCCCCATTGTTTCGAAACGACATAATGATCCAGATGCCCTCTATCTCATAGAACCCAGAGAATGATGCGCGTATCTGCCTCTTTTTGGTTAATATTGAATGTCTGCCACGTTCATGTTCATGTTCTTTATGCCGGGTTATGATAAAGACGTTTTTCGAATTTTCAGATCCTTCTATTATTAATGATTCGTCTTTATCAGACAATTAACTACATTCTTCAAAACATTATCCACCATAAAAATTAACAGGGATTTCTTATTGGCATATGATATGAGATAATCTTTAAAAACTGGAGCCTTTCGGGACCCAGAAACTTTATATTCAGTTATGTCACATGATTCACCACGTCTTAGTCTCTCGGCAGATTTTAATGACTAGGAGATGTAATTTTCAAAAACATCTTCACATCTTCTAACATTGCATTCGCGACGGCTTCTTAATATTCTCATCAAAAATATTTGTCCTTGGTGTCGTTAAATGTCATAGAAGAAGTATTAAAAAAACTTCAATAGACCTATGGAGAATGCTACTCGTTCTTTCAGCACCTGTTTGCAAATTATTAAATAGACTCTTTTCAATTTCTTTTGTGATTACTTTTCCCATGCATATATTTATTAGTTGTTTGGGACCATCATCCAAATTGAATGGATTGCGCCAATTGGCTTCAACTGCATTCAACATTTTAATTACATATTCTTCATTTCTACAAATTGACTTTATTCCTGGAGGTGTCATTTCGGTATTTTTATTAAATATTCCACCTATGAATAATATAAAATTATTTCCGAATGTCAACTCCCCTAGAAAATATTTTCAGTATTCACCTAAAGAGTGACGCGTTACTATCGAAGCAATGTTCTAGGATTTTGGGAGAAATGTTATCGTCGGAATGATTATATTAACCGCGCATGTTCACTTAGACGGACTGCAATGGACAAAGCCAAGAAATTTTTTTTTCGAATTTTTTTCACTTTTCAGAAAAGATTCAATGTTATTCCATGCCCAGTCGAGTATTAAATACAATTTTCCGGCAGGACAACCATTTTTTCCTAACCATTGAAATCGCCTTTGTGGTCAAAATTGTATACGACATCCAAAACGATTTTATGTTTCCTCATAAGAACTTAAAATTTTAGAAAAAATAATTCAGCATGATGTCTATTGGCCGCTTGCTATGCCCGTAGGTTTAGACTGTCGGAAACTTAACTCCGGATATCGGCTCACAAAATTTTTACACCATTGTTCTCATATATTGATATGCAATTTAACACAAATATCTTCTACTTGATCTGTAAAAAGGGTTACCCAAGTCTTCTATGTATTCAACAAAAATCAGTTTCTTCATCTAACGAAAAAACTGGCTTGTATCTACTCAAGTGAATTCTGCCGATGCCCGCCTTATTGACATCCGTCTCATGAGCACGTACCATATCTTCCTCACTGCAACTGGTTGGCCTATCTGATTTTCATTTGCACCTAAATACCATATAAAAGAATCATCCTATAAATTTTACACACTATGCACAAGGGGTCTGACCACTTTTGCTCGACCCCTCTTACAAAAAACTGACAGCAATGGCTATATCTAACTCTCGAAAATAAATATCGATTTAGAGCCGGGAGTGGATTTTGCTGTTACAATGCAGGAGGGCTAAGTATTCAGCACTAAGTTTTAGTTAACTAACAAACTCTAAAATATGTTTCACTGAGGAACAGATCATATTGGTGGAGAGCCGTTTTTACCAAATTATACGGAACTCTCATCAATATTGTTAGTAATTAATTGTTTCATTGCGGACTTTGTATGGTCAACACCTTTTCGTTTGTGATCCTGGTTTTGCGGAATATTACGTAAGCACTATTACTACGTTTAACATCGGGTTTTGCCCATGTAAGTGGGAAACTTTTTTGTACGAATACCAGTTTTTTATCCGGCGAGAATGTCGTTGTGCGTTTTTGGTAATGATTCAATTAATACAAGGAAGCGAGTTTCCTGCTGTGAGTGTAAAAAGCGAGCCATTCAACCTGCATTCACAAAAACGCCGACCTTGTCAATATTTTGTCTGAATCTAAGGGCTTGTCTTGGAAATGCGATGATTGTGTTCTAAACGGCATCTCACTGGACAGATCTGCTCTGAACAACGTTATTGAGGAAAAGGTTCAAATGGCTTTACAAATACTGTCGGCCACTTTCGAATCACTAAAATACGACTTCCTTTTGTTAGTTGCTGATAAATTGAGTACCGCTGGAAACCCAAACGTTCAACCAGTGAAATATTCACAGATATTAAAAAATAACTCGCAACCTGGACTCCTAATACGTCCCAAGGACCGGTCTCAGCCTAAAACGCAGATAAAGCAAGATATGAGAGAGAATGTCGATCCCATAACTTGTGATCTACAATTCTCAAAAATCAAACATGTGAGCAACGGTGGCATTTTGCTTGGATGTAAAAATCCTCAGGATGTGGATAGGATGAAGAGACTGGCTACCGAAAAACTTCCCCACACTTATGAAATTCGCGAAGTACACGGTGATTATCTCAGAGTGCGCGTTGTTGGTTTCGATAATACGTACGATGGGGAGGCTCTCCTTTGTACTTTGGAGTTGTGTAATTGGATAGGGAAACTTACGATATGGCCATTTCAGCGGGCAATCTTTTCGTGGGATACGATTCCTGCTGCGTTTTTGATGGAATCGAAATTTATCGCTGCTCCAATTGTAATGAGTTTCATCACTCCTCCAAGTACTGTAAGAACGTTCGTTCGTGCCCGCGATCTGGGGAGGGCCATGACGTAAAGGCTTGTAAGAACGTGAAATTGTGTAAAACTTAAGGACCATGCTGGCAAATATACTAGTATCGACACTAGTCATGCGGCGTAGGATATCAAAAAATGCACGGCTTATGACAGTGCTGTCAACAGGCGTAAAGGTGATTTACTTTGTCAATAGCAACCACAGACGACTTCTATGTCACTCGCGAACAATCTGTCACCCAATCCAAGCCTACCGTCTCACGTTGACAACTCATTAACTATATACTATCATAATACGCGCGGTCTTCGGAGCAAGGGTAGCGAAGTTCTTAATTCTTCTGCTCAAAATGACTGTAATCTCATTTTACTGACCGAAACATGGCTTGACTCATCTATCTCTGACTGTGAAGTTTTTGCTAATATTGTCGCTGCAACTGGTTTGTCGAAGGGTGGTGGTGTGCCTATCGCTGTGGATAGCGGAATCTACTCCTTTGAGCTGCAGTTTCATTCCAGGCACATCTTGGCCTCTCATCGTGTCGACTTGACTCGTGTTAGGCTAGTACTCCACCACAGTGTGCTGTTCGTCTTTGTCGCTTATATTCCTCCTCCAGTGGCTGTCGATGACTTAGAGAATATTTTACAATTCTTCTTGTCCTTAGACTACCTACATAATAATACGTTTTTAATTTTGGGGAATTTTAATCTCGCCAAGTACTCGCAGTTCTTAGATTCTCTGGCGAAAGAAATGCACATAACAATGTGCTAAGCAATTTTATGCATACTCTTAGCCTGTCTCAGTTCAACTTTGTTCGTAATGCGAACAATCGTATCTTGGAACTAGTCCTTTCCAATTATGATTGCTGCCAGGTAGAGAGATCTCTCGATTTGCTGGTTAAGGAGGATGCACACCATCCTGCACTCTTTTTGTCCGTTAATTATAGGCAGTCAACATTACTTTTCAATCTTGCGACAAACCTTCAGGGAAATTTTAATTTTCGAAAGGGAGATTTCCCACGCCTCTATCGAATGTTGGCGGACTGCGATGGGTCTTTTGTTGGGGAGTGCTCTGATGTTGATGAAGCCAATGACTTAATTTTCAGCCAGTTGTATGCATTTTTTAACGAATATGTTCCAAGATATACCAATTATTCAAATAGATTTCCCTCATGATACACTAGTTCTATAATACATGACATTAAAAAAAAGAATAAAGTGCAAAAAACATGAGAAAGGCGCCTAACGATGAGATTTCCGCACAGTTCACAAACCTAAGAAAAACAATTAAAACCGAAGTCGATACTGCCTATCGAGGGTATATTGAGAAAATCAAGTCTCAGATAAAGAGCGATCCATCCAGATTTTGGACATTCGTGAAAAACAAAAAGGATGCCGCTGGCGTTCCCGATTCTATGGCCCATGAGTATTGTGAATTTAATAACCCATCTGATATCGTTAATGGTTTCGCAGATTTCTTTAAACTATCGTTTAGTCCTAGATCGAACCTACCTTTGGATAACAAGTCAATTGGCTCTCTGAATTATCAAGTCATAGATGTTCGGAATGTTGCCGAAGATGAAGTGATATCTGGTTGTAAGAAATTAAAGCCCAAGTTGAAAGCAGGACCAGATCTCATACCATCACTGCTTTTAAAGGACTGCGCTTATGTACTCGCCAAGCCACTTCAGCGATTATTTAATCTCTGTCTTCAATCCAGCGGCATTCCTGAGTCGTGGAAAACTTCCAGAGTTTGCCCAATTCATAAGAAATCAGACAAGAATGTCATCAGTAATTATAGACCGATCTCGATAACATGCAACTTCCTCAAGGTATTCGAAATCCTTCTCTATAACCTAACCTAATATCAATTAACATTAAGACTTTATTAAATTTGTGCTTTGTTTTGGGTTATACGGGTGTTACATTAATTTGTTTGAATTGAATAGCCGCGTGGAAATAGATATTTCATTAAAAATTAATAACACATAAGAAAATATAATTGCCGGTCTTAAATCATTCAATTCATTCAATCTTCTTATCGGTCGCCGTCTTGAGTTCGTCGAATCGTTATGAATAACCAGTCGTTCAATACTACGACATAATTGAAAATAATAATCCGATTTCTTGGTCTTCAATATCCTGCATTGGGGCATTGTCTTTACTATTTATCAAGCATATACATTTTCGACCAAGGGAAGTAATTGCAAATTAATTGTTTTCACCATTATTAAATTAAAAACTCTTAGCTATGTCAATCGAAGCAATAATATGAAACGTTTTAAGTGACAGCAGCCCACCAGTTTTTTTTTCACCTATTTTATGCATGGATTTTATTTTTTTATTTGAAAAAGGTTAGTATTACGAAAAAATTGCAGAAGACTACAATTTAGGCAAATTAAACCTAAAATTAAAATAAGGGTTTTTTATATCAATATCACACATCACGCAAGAGGCCAAATACATTTTTAATTTAATTAAAAACAATTAATGTACCTTTCATTTTGTTGAGCTTTTAACAATTTTATCTCTCCGGGTTTTGCTTAGAAAGCTCATCCAATATATACTATCCACTATGTTAATAAACCGGCCATTAAAATTTTCAATATCTGTTCTTTTATTTACTTAATTTGGATTAATTTCGAATAAAATTTGTTTACTTCAAATTTAACCTTTATCAAAATGAAATCTTGGTATTGCTCGCGCGATATTCGTTTCCAACTCCAAAGGGGTTTTAGCTTTAGTTTTGGTCAAAAACTATTTTTTCTCGTTTCTCTCACATTTCAATGCAACTTATACAGTGTCCAAATAGTTTGTCAAAGTTATAAATAAGGCTAAAAGAAATAATCCAAAATTATTTTCAAATAAACAGGGTGATTTATAAGTATGTAAATAGAATGCCCTGCACACTACTGCATTAGTAGATACATCGTTTTATACTCAATCGCTCTATACCGAGTATTTTCGGATTTATGGACATTTTTTCGTTTTTAACACTCAATATTTTTGACATCATTCAAAACAAAATGAAAAATATTAATTTCCGTGAAAAATGCTATTGGAGCACTGTGTAAATTATACTTGTTTGTCAAATTATGAGAAAATATCGCAATAAGCCTAAACTAACAAAAATAAATAGGTAAATTTTTAATTTTGTGAAAAAATATTTGCATTCTTACCATTAATTGAGAAACTCCGCATTTCTTAAAAACCAAAATATTATTCAATTATAAATTATGCAAACCTAACTAAATGATTAAACGAACTTTCCTAAGTGAAGGTCGATCATAATTATATGAAGTATCGTTCGAAAGATTACATATAATGTAGTACTATGTCTTACACTATAGGCGGTAAAATGTGACGTATCTATCACACTTGAAGCAATTATAAACTTAATTCATCTACCGTATCAGGTTTCTTATACGCAACAAACATGGTTTTCACATTAGTATTATTTATGTGAAAATCTGAACAACGTTTGTTCTTATTTAACTATTTTAAATGGATTTTCATTAAGTAAAAGTCACTTCAGTACAGTTTTCACATTACCTCTTAAAAGCTTTTTCCTTTCCAAATATTGTATAAGAGTACTTGTTACATGGAGTTCTGGTTTTCCTTCAAAAAACGGTAATACTAGGAGGGGTTGAAATTTACCAGGTCCCGCAGCCTTTTTTGATTTTAGATTTTTTTAAATATTATCATTTATCATGAAAATCAACACTTTCTCGGTCTGTTTCTATAACGATAAAGACTAAATCGGAAAATGTTTTGATGAAATTTAAAACAAGTTATACATTTCATATTTTCTCATATTTGCGCCTTAAAGGTCTTTTCCTAAAAATACTTCTAAACCATTTTTCTTACTATCTGACCTTTACATGTATAAGCTTTATAAGAAATAAAATAAATCGCTAACCTTATGGTGTTCAAAGTTCTATAAGAAACAACTCCATTAAATTTCTGAGTGAGAAAATTTAACAAATCATTAACAGCAAATTTAAAAGGACATACTCTATTAGTCAAATAAAAAAAACACCACTGTTTTAGCCCTGAATCATGTTGCTTAAGCATGGCGTTAGACACTAACAAAATATCATAAGATGACACTGGAAGATTCCTTAATATGCTTACCTGATACACGTCCTGCTACCAACGTAAGCTTGACTGCCAATGGTTGGTATACTGTTCTGCAATCAGATTTAAAATTAACAGAATCCTCTAGAAGCAGAGAAAGAAATACAGGATAGCAACCAAGATTGCGCAATTTTTAAAGGTACAACACTTTGCATTTTTTGTTCGGTTTTGATGCAAAACGATCAATCTGTTGTTCACTTTTTTTAAACTATTTTCGTGAAAGCCCAATCTGCTAATTCCCATTCTGTATTTATTTCTCTTTCTCTTATTTCTCGATTGTTTATCTGCAATCGAATTATCCCAACATGGGATGTATGATGTAAATAACCATACGTTGCGAAGTTCACAACATTGCCAATCCGACATACTCAACCCATTTTAACCAGGAAACTGAACACCCCCCATTCTATTTATATATGATATTGCTGTCATATTATCTGAACTAATTAAGATTTTGCAGTTTTCAAAATGTTTTGCAAAGGACTTTATAGCAATGAACACTGCCACAGCTCTAGTTATTTAATATAGAACTGTTTTTCCTCTTTCATCCAGAAACCTGATTCAAGCAATTCCCCAGCCGGATAAAGACGCTTCCGAAAAAATTTCCAACTTAAACTGAAATTTCCTAGTTGGATTAGATGAATTCTGTACATGAAATATCCACCAAAGGAAATCTTCTTTTAAAGTCTTCGATATAACAATATTATGGTCGTCGCTAAAAATGAGAGCTAGAAATTTCTCTCGTTCTACATGTTTATTATACATCCACCCATAAGCTACAATAGGACAACTTGAAATTAAATGTCCTACGAACCGCGCAAACTCTCTAATTCTACAACATCGCCTACCAGAAAACCATCTTAACATAGCCATTAATTTACTTGCTTTTTCTGAAAGTACTTCAAACGTAAATTTAACGTAACAGATTTTTAAATTCTTGCAAACTAAATACCAAGCAACAAAACTTAAATAATCTACCCTTAAAATCAAACCTTGGGTGGTCTAAATTGCAAAGTGTTTTTTTAACAAGGTACTTTTCACCTCTGCGATAGCCAATTTTAAACTAGGAACACGAAGTACTACGGGCTTACGAACAAGAAGTTGGCAGATATGCATTTTATGTTTGACTAATGACATTACGTCAGATAGGCGATCATTTTCAAACGTACATAGAAGGTTGACTGAAATAAGTACTTTGAGGGTAAATAATCATCTAAAAGGGGCTCGTCAGACCGTAAGAGCTCTAGAAATTGAATAAACAGTTTCAAATTCTATTCATGAAACTCCTGAACTTAGTATAAAAAAATGGAATTAATCTGGATATATCGTATCTCAAAATTGCCCAGTATTCGTTATTTGACCAAGAAATACTATCTATAAATGAAGCTAACTTTTCCAGAAATGCAATCAGAAATTTCAAAAAATAACAATATTTGGGCCGATGAAAATCCACACGCAGTTGTAGAATTTAAACACCAAGAACAGTTTCCGGTAAATGTTTGTGCTGAAATAGTTGAAAATGATTTAATTGGACTCGTTTTCCTGCCAGAAAGGCTAAATGGTCATAATTATCGCCGGTTTTTAATAGCGGATTTCCCAATGTTGCTAGAGGAAGTATCATATTTAATTACGATCAGAATGTCGTTCATGCATGACGGCGCGCCTGCTCACTTTAGTATTGTAGTAACAGAATATTTAAATCATATATTTTATAACCGGTGGGTAGGTCACGACGGACTACAACCATAACCCCCTAGGCCCCCTAAATAGTTTGGACTTTTCCTTGTGGGGGAATCTTAAAAGTCTGGTTTATCGCACCCCAATTAACGCTGTAGAAGAGTTGAGCTGAGGATTGTATAAGAGCTTCCTGCGATTTAATATGCAACACTAGAGGTATATTTTAAGGAATGCGCGACCATATGAGGGAAGGACTGAAGCGCGTATCCTTCAAGGTAGAGGACACTTTCAACAACAATCCGGATTCTATGTTATACTTTTTTTATACGAGTTGTTATTAATTTATTAAGACACAATTTTGATTAAAATTATTAACAGTAAGTAGTTTTATTTAAATGAGAATAGTTTATTATTTATCTCGTTATTTTATTAAAACTGTGAAAGTAAAAAGTAAAGATATTATTATAACCATGCCGAGAAGACGTTTTTATTTTTTAAGCGAAAACCTTACATCGGATCGGAAAATTTACAGGTGAAATTCCACCACATGGAGTATTTTTTAAAAATTGTGGTACACTAAGTAACGCCTATTGAGATATTCTGCACGTGTGCCAAACTTCATTAGACTATCTAAAGTGGTATTACAGATATTATAATATAATTTATTTTTGTTCATATGAAACACCCTGTATAACATTTTTTTACAAAGCAAGTAATAAACCACATATATTACTTTGAAAAATTATTTGGACGCCCTGAATAGTTGCAGTTGTTAAGACATGTCTTACTTATTGAGAGAGGTCTTAATCTATGGAATTTATCACCATAGACAGGGCCTCTTTACATATCTGGCAGCGATGTGGTCATGCCGCATTTTTCTTAATGTTCCGGCTATGCGTGTTACCAAGAAAGTTGGGCGGGTATTTGCAATTACCGTTTCTTTGTTTCTTTTTTTTAACATATATTATTGCAATAATTCAGATTGCATTGCGATAAAGGTTAATTCAATTCGCTTAAGTTTCAAAGTATCTGTTATGCACTTAACATAAAATTTATTCAACATTATTTTGGTTGCAGCGACATGGTGGAGAGCAAATTGTCGCCGTCACCTCCGGCGCAATTTCCATCCATAAGTTTCATAGTTTCCAACATTTTCCGATGTGAAGACGCGCAACCTGTAAACGGAATCCCTATCAGAGTGTGTTCACGCGAGAATGTTATGCGCGATTCAAGCTGGGCGTTGAAATACATACCGCAAATCGTTTCCTTGCTTGAGCGGTTTATGAACAATAGTCTTGCTATGCATACCAACTTCAACAAGTTAGACCTAATCGCTCTACCGGGTCAATACAATGTCTTAAGCTTTTGGGGACTGTTGACCTGGGCGTAATATTTTTTTTCAGTTTACTATTAATTTATAATTACGTAATTATGAGGGGTAAACGGCAGAGAAATTATGATGTACGGGCTGAAAAAATTCCAACTAAATTGACAGAAGTTCGAAGGAGTTGCGAAGAATTCAAGTGAAATTTTAATTAACTCAAGAATCAAAAGGCATTTATTGTTTCGAATATTTTTGGAATAAAAAAATTATTTCTTTAAAAATAAAAATATCCAAGCACTTATATTAATTTCCACTTTCAAATATTGGTTTGATTTTATCTTAACGACAGTTCCAATTCTGTGTATCATTTAAAATATTTGACCACTAGATGTAGCTAAATTTTTATGTACGTCTTCTTAGAATCTGAAATTATTAACGCTTAGTCACTATTTTGATTGTTTATCCGATTTTTTTATGTAGTTTGGCACGCAATCAATAGGACCAGATACATTTTATTGCACAGACATCCTCTTATTCCTTGGAATTTCAACTAATTTCGGTGCAGTCGTATTAATTAAGCAGCCCCCTGGCGAAAGCCAATGGAAATAATTTTATTTTAATGATAGACAAATTGAAATGTTGATCAATTTTTTTTTTAAATTACCACCGCCATCTAGTGACTTACTGAATACCATACATATAATTTATTGCTACCACGGAGGTATCTGAAGTTACTGTCTCATTTTCCATTCTTTTAAAATGGATATTACATATTGCCCTATAGGACTGTCGTCACTTTAGTCGAATCCGTTTGCTGATGTATTTCATTCTGGAATTCGAATTTTATTATTATGTTATTAATGTACGAAACACTAAATGCTGATTCAGTTATTCTACGCAACCTGGTTTGGTACTATTTTCTGTTTGTACTAACCTGTTTTCAATTCTAAACATTGATTTTATTCATTCTACATCAACGTATTTTATTGTTCCTTATCTTATTATTCTAACAAAATAATAAATTGGTTTAACGGATTCTGAAGGAATTATGACTATAAAAAGAATTTCAGTGTACACTTGCTCTGCGGTTTAATCTCTCGAAATTTGTATGCTGGTATAGTTACAAATTTTTCTATTATCGTGCATTTCTTGTTTGACACCACCGGTGGACGGTGGACGTAGAATTATAGAATTTCTTCTACTTGCTGAAAAATTTAAAATGAATTGGACGCGGTCAGGTGGATTATATCAGGGACACCTATTATAATCAATTTAATGTTACAGCGAGTATCTGTTGCTGCCCGATTTAAAAAGAGAAACAGAGAGACAATTCGGTACCGGCGGATTTGCTCATGAATTGTGTCACCAATGGATCGGAGAATTGGTAACCCCAAGTAATCACATCTTCGAAGGTTTTTGCGCTTTCATGCAGTACTTTATTCCTTCACAAATAAATGTAAGTGCAGTAATAAAGGACCCTTATGAAGACATAAATTTAGAGTGTGTTCCATTGCACATTACATTAGTGTAACCGCTTTTAGAGGCCCTAATTTATTAAATCGTTTTGGCAGGTTTTCTTCATTGGTAGAGGATGATGATGAAACTAATTAGAACTATACACAATAGTGAGAAAATCAATTATTTGTAATTTGTTTGGTTTTGCTGAATCAATTCTTCGATTTTCACCGGCTCTATAAGGTCCTCTTGAATAAGGGTTGCATCTTCTAAATGAGGTTCCTTGATTGAATATGCGTCATTTCCGGATGCTGATTGGATGGATATATTATTTATATACAGGGTTGTCGATGATAATGTCGCATTGGCTCCTCATCAGCGTGCAGCCTTAAAGACGTTCCTTTTGGAACTGGATGCTGCGTAGCGGGCGCGAGTTTAAAACTGCTTCAATTTGAGTAAGGGTAATAGCAAATTGCTCAAATGTCATATTTTGATAACCAATGATGCGATGGAGGTTTCAGGCCTCGGCGGGGCCCTGGTTTATGAAAAATGTTTCTGCACAAGCCCTGGCGAGGTTGAGAAGCTCCCTATATGCTCGCTCAAAATTGCTGTTTTGACCAGATGCTATCGGGGTACATTTGAAGCGACGTGCGACAAAAACGCCTTAATGCCGCTAAAACTGGTTCGGCAGTCAGGCCAGTAGACGAAACACGGCAAATTCTAACGCGATTGAACAATATAAACCTAGACTTGGATTTTAAATTATTTTTAAACCTAAGGGTATTAGTGAAACCGCGTTTGATCTTTGACAAAGATAAAAACCGCTCCCAAAGAAGCATTTTGTTCTTCTTTGTCAAATGTCTCGATGTTAAATTCAATATTAGGTTGCTCTGGTCAGTCATCTGGAGATTTTAACGAAAAATTGGGGTCCGACCACAGATATCAGTCTCAAACCGTTGTGCAGGATTCTGGAGCGATGACACATAATGCCAAGAATTGCGTGAAACAATTTCCTGTATGTCGCTAACTCGGTTAGCGACAAAAGTCTTCCACTTGTGGGAAGAAGAGCACATCCAAGCCAGCGTGGCTTGAGAATCGATCCAAGTGTTAATGACATCGAAAATCAGCAGCCCCGCTTAGCTTTGCTTGACAGAAGATATCAGGTCAGCAAGTAAAACGACCGCTAACCATTCAAGCAATGGATTGTTTTTTTTAATGGTGCAACTCGGCATTTTCCACAGATCAAAAATAGATAGATCAACAACACGAAAATATACCACAGCTTCATAATCATGGAGCTCGAGTTGTTTTAAAAAGAGACAATTTAAAAACCGAGAAATTTTTACTTTACTTTACGGCTTTAAATTTTACATAATTGCGTGGGGGTAGGTCTTCCCAAAGACGTTGTAGAATAATTAAAGCAAATAGCACACACGGCCATATAAATCCCTGTAGGTCAAAAATTCGGCTTATCTACAGACACGTTAAAATGGAATGCATGAAGAAAAAACATCTAACCGAGGATACCATCGCAAACCTAGTATTTTAAAAAAAGAAGGTTGTCCCTTGACGAAAGCGCATGAATCCTGAACTTCGGATGCCGGAAAATCTAAGATAAGATCTGGATGATTTGTTGTTCATTTGCTTAATTTGAAACCTCCTTGTTTCACGATCCGGATGAGGTGAGATTGAAGTGATAGGGCTGATTCTAAGGTAGAGCTGCTAGTCAAAACATAGTCGATATAAAGCTTTTCAAGAATTGTGTTGCAGGCCTTGGGAAAAGATGGTCTTTCTTGATAACCAAGTTCTTGTAGTGTTCGAAGTGCTAAAAATATTCTTAAAGCGATTGTGCATCAGAAATACGCCACAAAATTCATTGATAGTCCTATAATTAATGGTCAACATTAATTTGTCTATACATTTGTTTAATATCGCAAACAAAAATATAATGAAATGAACGAAACCCCAAAAAAAATATATTTTTTTGAAGTTTGGGGCCTACAAGCAATGTATCGTTTAACAACAATCCTTCAACATCACAAACGTTGATGTCAAAAACAACTCCTATTTTTTGAGTTAATTGTGAATCAATAATTAATTCCTTAAAAACGACGTGATGAGGTATGTAGTACGCTGCTGCTGATCTATAGTCGCTAAATGAAATCGGAGACATATGACCTTCGTCTAGACAGTCTTGTATGAATTTAAAATCAGGATTATTTAACAAAACCCTTTCCCAATAAATGAAAGTGACGGTAAGCTTGAGAGTAAGTATCCACAAAATTTGGATTGAAATGCCGTAGAATGTATCCAAAAACAGTTTTCAAGGCTACAGGATGTAACCAATACGCGTGCCTACAGGACCGGGCTAATAGAAATTAGGATCTGCCAGTTTTAGGTCTTTATTATGCCTTGAGGAAAAATAAATGTAACTATAGGAGTCTCTTCCGAGCGAGGCTTAATGAAACAGTGAGCTCTGTCGTGGTTGACTAAGGTAGACATACCGTTTAATAATTCGACAGAAATGCTTGGAAGTAAAATTAGTCATTGAAGCAGTGTCCGACAAAATTCGATTTTTTTGTAAAATATCTTTACCGTCCTTAATGTTCACTTCACATGTATAAAGTAGAACTGTGGATCGGGATAAACGATAAAGTGTTAGTTACGCATTGTGTGTAAGAAGATTAATTGGCACTATTTGGAGTTTCATGAGCGCTTGATACATCTGACGAAGGGGAATTGCCTTGTTGATAAAAATACTTGACATTTCTAAATTGGATGCGGGCTAGAGCATAATATACATTTGTGCGTGTCGCTAGTTGAATCAGGTTGTGAAGGAGTAGTCGTAAAAAAACTAGAAGTTGATCTTTTAGGATTCTGGTACAAATGGGGCTTAAAATTGTGTTTCTCATTAGACGGAACGAATTTTAAATTATGCTGAATGGATTCCAGAGTTATGTTATGTTATCTTATAATTTGAATCTGTTAAGGGAATACCTTTAAGTTAAGCCTAAGTTTCTTTTTCCAATGAAGTTAAAATATACTGAAATTTCTCAACATCGCTTAAATCATCATCTGAATATATTAAGCTGCTAAATATTTCGTAAAAGCTAATCTTTAAATCCATTGAATGGATACAAATATGACAAGAAAAATAAGACCATCTTGAAGAGCCATTGCACTGAAAGAAAACATTCTTTTAATTTTGAAAAAGTAAAAATTCGAAAATCCGAAAACAATACAAAGAAAAGAGAAATTTAGAAATGATTGAAATTAAAAAAAAAATCAAAAATGCTATAAACTCCAGGACAGACTCCAACAATCTTAGTAAATTATATTGCAGCATTCTTAAATTATAAATTTTCTAGTCTAACTCAGTGTATTCAAATATTAGGCAAATCGCACCAGTTTATATCGTGCGAACCGGAACGCAAACTTGGAAACATTTCGCGGTACGTCGTCGCAGTGGAAAGGGGAAAAAATTAAAAAAAAAAACAAAAAGAATGACTGTCTTTATTTTAACTCGATGTCTTTCTTCCTCCCTTGTGTTAATTGTTTTGGATTATTTCACACAAGGGTAAGTTGTTATAAAAAACTATTTTTCCAGTTAACAAAAACTAATGAAATTCTAATTACGTAACCATGAATTTTATTGATAGTAGTATGTTGACCTCTTTTCACTATCCCCCGTCCACCGGGGGAGATTTCGAGATTGCAAATTTACAGATTCCCAACCAGCCCAAAAGAAGAAAAAAAATTAGTTTGACCAGTCTACGAGAGATGTCGCCCATTAATATCTCAGGTTTTGATCGCCAGATGTCACCCTTAATGGGGGTAGGAAGTAGTTTTTGTGTTTGTGCTTTTTTGACTTTTTTTTTTCGCCACCTGTACTTTGCGTCTAGGGAGGCGAGCCCGGCCGACGGCGTTACGTTTATATCGCGGAACGAGATTATTAGGTCACCGAGGTCGCGTGTAATCTATGTAAATAAAACACCCAAACGCTGTTAATAATTTTTAAAATTATTGTAAAAATTCTTAACCTAAAGAATAATGCCCCAAAGGGGTAGCTTTGGGTAGCATCTTTTCGGTTTGCAGGAAACATTAAATCCAATTGGAGGATGTACTTGCGCTTGGGAACACCAAGACGGTAGCATCAATGTTGACTTCCATTAGATTAAGACAATAATTGACAACTATCACTCAGATATTTAAAACGGACAGCAATGAATTGGAACATGTTGCTTTATTTATGGGTTTAAATGAAAAAACAACAATCACAATTTTATCGTTTGCTAGACGACGTTTACCAAACGACTTAAGTAAACAAGATATTTATACTTTCACAACACAAATAATCAACATCAGAACGAACTGAAGAGTAGGTTAGAACAATTGCTGCAGAAGAAATCCTTAGAGAAAAAAACAAAAAAAGGAAATTTAAGTTGTTACCGTGAACGACGATCAAAAACAAATTACAAAACGGTTTTTGAAAAAACATATACATTGTCAGTAATAAAAATTTACGTATTCAATAAATTTAAAAAAATATACTGATCCGAAGAAGATATTTTATTTACAAATTTAGCAAAGGCTCATTTTTAATTTACTGATGTTTATATATTTTTTGAAACAGTTTATGTACATTTTAAAGTATTTTATTTTGCTTCTGAGTTATAATTGCATATAGAGATGACAATTTAAAAACCTAAAACAGCTTTATCTTAGGGACGAAAAAAAAAAATCGAAAATCGCTGGAAACGGTTTCCATCAGGAGAAGTGAAAACATAAAAGTATATTAACTAGACATTAAACATTGACCATTCAAATTTTAAATAGAAAGAGATTCGAGTGATTCTCATTTAAGCTTTTGAAAAATGTTTTTGAGGAATACTAGAAAATCTAGATTTTATAATATTCTTCTCGGTTTGATATAAATGAATGCAAACTTTTAAGTTTGCATTCATTTACATATGCATTTAAGTTATTTTTTATTTATTTAAACATTCATAAAAAATGTTTTTGTTTTCTAGCAAACCAAGAATTTTAAGCGTTTTTCAATAGCTTTAAAATAAGGTATTCCTCTGCTCCTTATTTAAGATTTCAGTCGAGAATCTTGCTGTATCCCAGGGGTTGCAGATTGGGCTTAATTAATATACAATTTTTGTTCTCACTTCATTGGATAGAAATTGTATTACTCTACCCTTACTCGATGTGATGTGAATTTCGTTCTGTCCAAGGGATTGCAAATAACGGATAAGAGAAATGCAAAATTAAATGTAATAGTCTTTTTTTATCATATTTTATACGCAATGATCAAATGAATTGAAATAAAATAGATTGGATCAATAAAATAAAAACTAAATCTTTCTCGTAGCAAAAATTTGGAACAAATAGAATAGTTTTTATATTAGATCCTTTAACATTGGTAAACTAAAAAGGAAACATTTCAAAATTTGTAAATAACACACCTTCAGACCCGTTATTTTTTATTAAATTTATTGCATATGTAAACTTTTATTACTGACCATGTTTTGTTTGTAAAAATCCCAGAATGACTCTCGATTAAGCTCATTACCTCCTGCTTTTTTGGAGGAATTTTATTTTTAATCTGTTTTTTGAAAAAACATTCCGTAATTTTTTTCTTTTCGTTTGTCCATGGAACCAGCTTATGTTTCCGTTTTTTTTTATATAACAATGTCTTCTGCAGCAAAGGCAGTAACCTGATTCTGACTTTTCAATTGATTCGGGTTTTGATTTTCTAACACATTTTCGTAAATGTTTTCTAAAGAATTGTCATCACTTTCGTCTATGATCTCATCATTTAGGCATTTAAGGCACTGTTTTGTGAAAATCTGGCAAACGATAAAATTCTGAATGGGCTTTTTCAGTATGACCCATAAATGAAGCAAGCCGCTCCAATTCATTTTTGTCCATTTTAAAGATCTGAGTGACAGATGCCAACTGTTTTCTTAACCTAGTGGAAGTCACCAATGATGCTGCCGCCTTGTTTCCACCAAGCGCCAGTAATGAATGTTTTCTCATGACTGTATATCCTCCAATTGGATTTAATGTTCCCGGTAAACCATAAAGATACTGATTATTTTCAAGATCAAAATTTTTCTTCAGATTTACCAAAGAGAGCGTAGAATTCATCGCGATTTTGTCAAGAAGTACAGGAATTTTAAATTTTAAATATAATTTTCTCGGAATTTGTCAGCACTTTTTCAAATTCGGAAGATGGGATTGAATCCTGGTTTTATAAAAAGGCTAACAGAGTCATTTTTTGGAGTTCCCCTACCCGCTTTTTGTTAAAAATCAGCAAAATATCCCCAGTAAATCTCGATAAGCTTTTTCGTTGTGATCTTTTTCTGCCAAGACAAGTTTGGCTTGTGAAATAAGATTTTTAAGATATTGGTCCAGTTTCTGAAACAATGAAAAACTACCTAAAAAAATGATGAATTTTAATTATATATCTAACTATCTCTATTACAAAATGACTTTTTTTATTGGTAATCTAAACTTTCATTCAAGTCATTAAAGATTATTTCATAGTCTGTATTTGGTGAGATATTGTTTTCAAAGCGATATCTCTACTTTTTTTTAAATTTTATTTTTAAATAAATAAAAAAACTGTAAAACAAATAAACTTAATATAACCGAAACACAATTTTCTCCATATTCAGGAGAATATCAAAACTGATTTTTTTATTGGATATGTTAACTTGGGTGCTAAAACGCGCATCTATGAGGTAAAATTATGTTTCGGTTTCTAAAAAAACTTGTATTATAAAACAAATGTTTTCGACGATTATGCAATATTTACACAAGTTTCAAAAAATGATTAATTTTAATTAACCTTGATATCTTCCGCTACAGATATTAATGTTGGTTTATTAAATTTTTTGTAAGCCAAATTCTGTTCGGCTTCACTCGAAACCTAAATTGCCCAGTCATTATCAATAAGTTTTATTAATTCCTTGAAATTTTCTATATAATCTTATATAATAAGGATTTTCCTTTCCTTAGTATTTACTGCATGTTTAATTTTTAAGACCCCTAATTTTTAAAGGATCATTTGATCCAAAATTCCCAACCATTACGGTTTGACTTTCAATCTGTGCTTGAAAGCGTTGACTCGGATCAGGATTAAAGAAACATTTTTTTGCGCGGCGACGAAGGCTATTCCTGGCATAACAGCCTTGACAAAATTTGCATACAATATACTCTTCAAATGGCTTTTTTTTGTTTGTCATTACAGGTACAATATTTGATGTAGAAAAGTCACCTTCCCTACGAAGTTTGTCAATCAAACTTAACCCTTTTCTTCGATTTGTTCTCTAGCGACAAAATTTCCTGTACTTGCAATTCGTCCCAGTGGTTACGCTCCATGTGCCTTAAGAAATTTCCGACATCTTGATTACAATATAGGCATTGATGTTTTCTCCTAACATGTCGAGTTTTTCCTGGTGTTTTAACTTCGGAATCCAGATTGTCATTTTGTCTGAGACTGACACAGTAATTGTGGTCAACGCTATTATTTTCTTCGGGAAGTAAACCTGGTTCTAGTGTTTGCAGCGTAGTATATGTACTGTCGGGCAATTCTTGACGCAGTTCAATAGGGCTATAAAAAAAAATCACTTTCTCTGTACCCACATCCCCAAGAAATTTCTGCTTCGGATTCTTCTGGTAATTTATATTCCGAATCGGAAATTATTTGTCATATCTAGAAAACAAAAATTTAACAATGTAAAGAGGTTACGTAATTTTCACTTTTCACTGATAGTTCCATACATTATAACAATAATTAAAAAAAAAATTCTGTGATTTAAGCCAGATACCAAAAATACACTTTTAAAGAAAATGTCATTCATTCCATTCATTTTCTTACAACTCATTTTTTTATAAGAGTAAAGTAACCTTATTTAAAAGTTTTTAGCAAAATGATATTTCAAAATTGGCTCTAATTGTTTTCATTAAGCTTTGATGACAATATTTTTTTTCTTCTTTGGTTTAAAATATCTCATTCAGAACTCATAATCTGAAGTAGCAATTTGCTAAAAACTTTAGAATAAGTTTGCTTTACTATTGTAAAAAATTGTTAACTGTTGGACCCTATGTATACAAAATAATATTTTTTCATCAATCAAAAATTTTGACAAATAATGTCCTTTTCTTCAAAGGTGAAAGTTTTTGTCCGTTTGACACTTGTTTACCACATCTGAACGAGGCCATGAACATGTCGAAAAAAATTCAATATTGTTTTTATTCGAAGCTCAGTTTCAATTTTCTCAAAATTTGAAAACTTACTTAACTTAAATAAGAAAAATGGGCCCTGTTTTCAGCCTTTATTTCTAAAACCAAAAATTGAATGTGATGTATCATCTAACTGCAGTAAACTAGGAAAATACTTGATGACTAATGGTACGTACGTGTCCGCACTTAAGTGCGTACGAGTGACATGGACACGCAGCCTCTGAAGATGCCAAGTGATATTTTGGCGAACACTGTTCGAACACTGTTCGAACAGTGTTCGAACAGTGTTCGAAGTGTTTTCGGAGCGCGAGCATTGAAGATGCCAAGTGAGATTTTGGCGAAACGTCTGCAGGATTCCAGTCGGATGCAAGATTTGCAGGATTCCAGTCGGATGCAGGATTCCAGTCGGAGTTCAACGAGCGAACGGATGATATCCCGGAATATAGTGTCATCACATTTTTCCATCCGTGAATCAATACGTGAGAATATATATATATATATATATATATATATATATATATATATATATATATATATATATATATATATATATATATATATATATATATATATATATATATATATATATATATATATATATATATATATATATATATATATATACATATATATATATATATATATATACATATATATATATATATATATATATATATATATACATATATATATATATATATATATATATATATATATATATATATATATATATATATATATATATATATATATACATATATGATAACACTATATTCCGGGATATCATCCGTTCGCTCGTTGAACTCCGACTGGAATCCTGCAAATCTTGCATCCGACTGGAATCCTGCAGACGTTTCGCCAAAATCTCACTTGGCATCTTCAATGCTCGCGCTCCGAAAACACTTCGAACACTCGTGTGTGTGTTCGAAGTGTTTTCGGAGCGCGAGCATTGAAGATGCCAAGTGAGATTTTGGCGAAACGTCTGCAGGATTCCAGTCGGATGCAAGATTTGCAGGATTCCAGTCGGAGTTCAACGAGCGAACGGATGATATCCCGGAATATAGTGTTATCACATTTTTCCATCCGTGAATCAATACGTGAGAATATACATATATATATATATATATATATATATATATATATATATATATATATATATATATATATATATATATATATATATATATATATATATATATATATATATATATATATATATATATATATATATATATATATATATATATATATATATATATATATATATATATATATATATATATATATATATATATATATATATATATATATATATATATATATATATATATATATATATATATATATATATATATATATATATATATATATATATATATATATATATATATATATATATATATTAGTTTATTTATTTATTTATTATTAGTTTAGGTTAGGTTTCTTGGGATGCATGCCTGGTTAATTAAAATACTACATTTTTTATTTGACGTATCAGTCCAAATGTGACCTTAATCAGAATAAAATAATCTAAAAATTGCATTTAACAAACAAATCAGTCATACAATATAGGATAAATCTTACCTAGACAGTTAGAGTTAAAGTGTTGCGGCATTATATTATATTTCACTTATCAAAATTTGATCTTGTACCTAAAAATTTTTTTTTCCTCATTAGTTTTTATTAGTTGGAAAAATGCTTTTTTTTAAACAACTCACCTTTGTGTGAAGCAATCCAAAATAAAAAGTATATAAAACGACCCACACACAAGGAAACAGTGGTTCACAAAACAATTAAAATAAATAAAGTTGTTACTTTTTGTTTTTGTTTTTTATAGCTTTTTTCCCCCTTTCGACTGGAACGACGCATGGCGAAATGTTTCCAAGGTTGCGTCCTGTTTCGCACTGAACGACGATACAAAATGGTGCGATATGCGAAATATTTGGATGAACTGAGTTAAATTAGGAAATTTATTATTTAAGGATGTTGCAATATAATTTACTAATATTGTTGGTGTCTGTCCTGGCGTTTATAGCATTTTTGTTTTTTTTTTGAAAGATTTCTATTTTCTTTGTATTGTTTTCTGATTTTAGAATTTTCACTTGTTCAAAATTAAAAGTATGTTTCTTTTCAGCGCAATGGCTCTTCAAGGCGGTCTTATTTTTCTTCACAAATGATTATATGAATGTATACACCCTCGCAATCATTGCATGGTATTTCGTAAATGACGTGGCTTTTTTTTATATAACTAAAGTAATAACTAAGTAAATTACTGTAGCACATAAAGTAAACCTTTATGTGCGACAGTAATTTTATGGTTTATGAAAATCTTGTTGAGATTTTCCGACATGCCAAGTATATAGGGCAATGAGAGAGAGGTAATTTTTTTTTTGTTTCAAGTTTATTATTTTTAAGTTGATTTTGATTATAAAATAGGTTTATGCGTTGTTTAAATATGTCATTTGCTTTTTATTCTGGTTAATTATTTAATTTTAGTGCCTGCTTCGTAATGCTTATGGACGTCTTTCTAAAGGTAGGATCGGAAAGCCTAATATGTTGGTCACCCAGTCCAATAATGACTGACTTTTTTTGGATTATAGGATATTCGGAGTTAAAATTAAACGTATCTAGATAACCAAGTTTCTTTAGTGACCACTCTGCCAATTGTGTCGGGTCATATCAAGGAAGTTAATTTTGTTTTATAATTAACTATAACTATTTCTAATGGGTGTTTTTTTTCGATGTATAGAACTTTAAGTTGGCATTACTGTTCAAGATGGCGACCAATTTAACAGCTGTCAAGTGTCAGTTTGGTTTGGCAATTCATCATGAATAGACTAACGCGTGAACAACGCTTGCAAATAGTGAAATTTAATTTCGAAAATAATGGTTCTGTGCGGAATATATATCGCGGACTACGTCCATTTTATCGTCGACAAAATCGTCCATCAGAGCAGTTAATTCGATTAACCATGGAACGTTTTCGCACCACGTTTACTCTTATTGATAACTCGCATCCCCAGAGACGCCGTACGGTGCCTATAGAAGAAGCTATTGCTGCTGTAGAGCGTAGCATTGAGGAAGACCCGAATGAGTCCATCCGCCATCGAGCACAGGAATTTCATCTGTGTCCATTCACTTTATGGAAGAAACTTGGTTTACGTGCTTACAAAATCCAACTCGTACAAGAATTGAAGCCAAATGATCATCAAGTAAGGCGTGGATTCGTCGAATGGGCCCAAAACGAGATTTATGTTGATCCCAATTTTCATAGGCGAATTTTGTTTAGCGATGAAGCGCACTTATGGTTGAATGGCTACGTCAACAAACAAAACTGCCGCGTTTGGAGCGAAGCTAATCCTCAAGTGAATGTCGAAACACCGTTAGATCCGGAAAAACTGACTGTTTGCTGCGCTTTATAGGCTGGTGCAATCATTGGCTGGTACTTCTTCAAAAACGATGGTGGCCAGAACGTTACAGTAAATGGTGATCGGTATAGAGCTATGATTACTAACTCTTTCATTCCTGAATTGAATAACCATGACGTCCAGGAGATGGGTTTCAACAAGACGGCGCAACATAGCACATAGCACATAGCTCGTGCCACAATCGATTTATTGAAAGACACGTTTGGTGAAATGTAAAGTCGTTGGTCTATTCGGATAAGCCACAAACGCTTGACCATTTGGAAGACAACATTCACCGTGTTATTGCCGATATACGGCCACAAATGGTGGAAAAAGTCATCAAAAATTGGACGTCCAGATTGGACTACATCCGCGCCAGCCGTTGCGGTCATATGCCAGAAATCATATTTAAAATGTAATGCCACAAGATTATCTTTCGGATAAATAAAATTCAAGTCAATCGAATAATCCATCGTTGTTTTATTGCAACTTACAGTTCTATACATCGAAAAAAAAACACCCCTTATAATTATAATAATGTTCAATTTTAAATTGGTGTAAGTTTCTCTATCTATTTTTTTCAATCAAACTTCCACAGGCTACTGTAATACTTTTTACAAAACTTCTGGATTCCTCCGTCGCTTCTTGTTCCGTCGATTTTGCTGCTGTTGGCTTCTTCAGAGCTTAACAGATAGTTTTGAACTGAACTGAACAACAATCGACGCAGAAGGAATCCAGAAGCTTTATAAATAGTATTTGGTGTTGATTGTTCCCCTTTTAGTCTATCTTCTGTGTATGTTTTGTTAAAAATTTGAAAAACTCAATGCTCGGTTCTAACGTTTCTAAAATCTAAAATCTACGGGCGGAGAGAGTGTTTAATGAATCAGAGATTCGAAAAAAAAGTTTTCTGTTCACTTCCCTAAAACACCCAAATATGGACGGATTAAGTGTGCAGAAAGTATCACTTAAAGATGTCGCCTTCGTTAACCACGACCGCGAATCATTTCGGACATGATGAAATTTCGTTTTTGTCAGTTCTGATGGTCACGTCACACGTCACGCAGTGAACGTACTCACTTTGCAAAAAGGCATAGTGCTAGCACGTTGATAATCTTCTTCAATTATCCGTTTATTAATCACTCGCTCAGCGACTGAGCGTTATCAGTTCTGTTCACAAGATGTATCAATTACAGGACCTTTCTGATTGGAAGTACATCAGTTACATGATCCCGGAAATACATGAGGGCTTAAACATAGACGCGGATAAAGACACTCAGGCTTTAGCAGAGCCTGTTGGAAAATTGTTGATATACAGAAAAGGTAATCAATATTATGAGTTGCTTCCCCTATTTTAACCAGCTTTTAACGAATAGGTGCTCCTCTGTTTCGTATGATACAGCATGCGATGGGACATGACAATTTTGAAAAAGCAATGCAGAAATACGTTATGAAAGTGTAAGTATTCAGATTCTGATTTAGAGTGTTATTTTGTCTCGCTTTGTGTTATTGTGTTTCGTTACGCCAAACAGATGAAAACATTAATTTTTCAAAGCAACTTCCGCAGGCTGCTGTAACGCTTTTTACAAAACTTCTGGATTCCTCCTGCGTCGGTTTTTGCTTAGTCGAAATTGCTGACGTTTCGCCAATCATCCTGTTGGCTTCTTCTGAGCTTGACTGAAACTGACTCGTATTTTACTCTGTACCTGCTTATATATTGCTTAGGGGGGGGTCGCTAATGAGGGGCGTAAACACCGTCTCGGATGACTGATTCCCAGATTGGGGACAGGTAGACAGTGGAATTTTGTCTTTGACGGACTCTCGACATCTGCGATCCGTCAAAGACAAAATTCCATTTGAGACGCCAACTAGGCTCAAAGAACACGAAAGAGCCTTACGACTAAGACAAATAAACTCATCAGCTGTTGCCGAACACACTCATGAAACCAGGCATAAAATTTTATTTGATAAAATAAAATTCTTGCATATAATCAGTTTTTCTACCCACGAAAAATCCGAAAGTCTATAGAAATCTATAAACAACCTAACAATCTTAATCGCAACTCAGGCCTCTACCTGTCCCCAATCTGGGAATCAGTCATCCGAGACGGTGTTTAATATATAAGCAGGTACAGAGTAAAATGCGAGCCAGTTTCATTCAAGCTCTGAACAAGCCAACAGGATGATTGGCGAAACGTCAGCAATTTCGACTAAGCCAAAACCGACGCAGGAAGAATCCAGAAGTTTTGTAAAAAGTAGGTGAAAACATATTTTCAATAGGCGTTCACATTGTCATAGCACATGCCTGGCCTGCCCTTTTATAATTATTTTTTGGTTTAGTTCGATGCATCAGTAGTTGGTGTTGAGCTGTAGTGTTCAAAGTATTTCAAAATTAGTATGAATATGTCGACATTCGTACTAACGAAAACAAACTTCACTAATTCCTCGCTACCAGTCAGTAAAAAAAAATATTTCATATCAACCTCTGTTCTTGCTAGTTTTCACTGACGGCTCCTATATAACGCATTTCCCAACCTAAAACATTAGAAAACAGAAAAGTTTAATGTGGGAAAAACTCAAGTTGTACGAAGATATTGAACTGCAGTTTGCGAAAAATTTTAAATTAAAACGCGGACTATTGCCATTCTTTCAAATTCTAGACTACCCTAAACAGGTTGTAAGGCTGTTTAATTTCAATTATACCACAATTCCTTACTATATACTATACTATTATTATAACTAAAATATTTTATATAAATATATATCCATACCTTATATATTGTTTTCAATGAAATGAACATATATCAATAAGTACAAACACGAAACAATGAATATTTGGATTTTTTTCGTGTTCGTGTTGCTAAAATAAGCTCTTTATTCGTCTTTTAAAAGAAATAAGTAATCAAAGAGAAACAATTAATTTATTTCATTCATTACCACAACTTAACAATCTAAATTAAAATTTAAACCACCTTTCTTATAATAATAATAATTTACAGTTAAAATTAAAACAATCATTCAATACACTTTTAGCAACACATGATAAATATAAACAAACATTAATATCAATATAAATTGAAATATTTTAATATTATTAATTATTTATTGTATATTATTGTTACATAAAATATTTAATTTATATTACATTTACATATATTTTAGATTCTTGATAAAGAGCCATACTGTGGTCGAGAAGTTGGCTAAA
This sequence comes from Cylas formicarius, assembly GCF_029955315.1. Taxonomy (NCBI): domain Eukaryota; kingdom Metazoa; phylum Arthropoda; class Insecta; order Coleoptera; family Brentidae; genus Cylas; species Cylas formicarius. Next base: position 20,459,013 of record NW_026844365.1, read on the forward strand.
AAATAAAAATTTAAAAATTTTCAAAGCGTTTCAAATTGGAAAATTAAAATAATTATTAATATTAATTAATATATATTATTTATAATATATATAATAATATAATATTAATTAGTATTTAGATAAGCAATCTTTTGAATGAATATTATATGTGGACGAGAAAGAGCAATGGACTAATTTTTTGTTTAATTGAAGCTAGAAATAACGGGGCGATTCAAAAAATAATATATTGATGTAACGAGACGAAAAATGACAATCTCTTTTCTTCTTGGCCTACCTTGATGTAGCTCTGGCTGTTGACCGGCACAATTTCGCAATACTTGACGGCACTCGAGATATTAATTCTGGCACGCGGAAAAATGCTCTCACGTTGGTCTCTACCTGAGTCGTACTAGTCCCGATCACAGCCGAGTACGACACCCAAGCGACATACGAGTTTTTCTGGTCATATACCCAGTGAGATTGTCACCAAAATACGCGGAGAATATAACCGCAGCAATTAATTAAAAGAAAACCAATTTCAATTTGCTCGATATAAAAATTCCCCAACTACAAAAATTAAAGAGAAAAAATAAAACAAAACAATTCCGACTGGACGGAACATACCGCCCACCTAAAATAGCAACATTTTATTAATGAATCCAAAAAAAAGAAAATAATTAACAAAAACCGTAATAACAATTCCGATACCCACGCGAATTCTAAGCTTAAAATTAAAAATTAATATATTGAAATAAGAAGGGGATTATTACTACCCCATTTCCGGAGTTGAAAACCCCCTAAGGCAAGGAGATCGATCAATTCCTTTTGAAGGCTCAAAGCTGCTTCGACAGAATCAGCACCTGACAATATGTCATCAACATAAACGTTGGTTTTTATAACCTTTGAAGCTCGAGGAAATTGATCTTCGTGGTCCTGAGCCAATTGGATTAAAGTTCTAATGGCATGAAAGGGGGAGAAAGAGATTCCGTAAGTGACAGTATTAAGCCTATAATCTTGAATAGGATCGTCTTTGGAGAATCTGAAGACAATCCGCTGATAATCTCTGTGAGGTTCCGACATCAGTATCTGCCTAAACATCTGCTTTATATCGGCCGTAATAACGACAGAGTGAGTGCGAAATTGGAGGAGTAGAGAGAATATATCTTGTTGAAGTTTGGGGCCAACTAGCAAACAGTCGTTAAGAGATAAGTTATTAGCTGTCTTTGCCGAAGCGTCAAAGACAACGCGAAGTTTAGTAGTTACACTTTCAGGTCTAAGTATACAATGGTGAGGTATATAGTATTGATGATTAGTATGTGGCAAAGGTTTAACAAGTTCCATATGACCGGAATACAAATAATCTTGCATGAATAGGTTATATTCTTTGCGGAGTTCTGGATTATGCAAGAGTCGTCGTTCAAGTGAATAAAACCTACGTAAGGCAATGTCTCTTGAATGATCGAATACCGGTAGAGAAGAGAATTTAAACGGGAGATGAAGAATGTATCGACCAGTATTATCTCGAGAGTAAGTTTCAACGAAGATTTTTTCTGCAGCCAGATCTTCAAGGGAGTGGGCGTTTATTTGAGGAATCTGTTCGAGATGCCAGAATTTATTAACAACCTCTTCGAATGAAAGTGTAGAGGTGCAACAAAGGGTATTGTTTGAGAGAGTTGGTGGTGATGTTGGTACTCGACCTGTAATAATCCAACCCAGATGTGTATTAATAGCCACAGGTTCATTGATAGAGTGAGAAATAGAGCCTTCCTTAAAGAGAAATCCAAATGCATCGCAACCAAGAAGCATGTCAATGGGACTTGAAATATTAAATTTATCATCGGCAAGGTCTAAGTGGAAAAATTTACTAAAGCTAACATCCGGTAAATCAGAGCTGGGCATGTTATCACAAATTTGGGGTATAACTGCAAAATCAAGGGTTATTCGGGGTTCACTGGACATTCGAGGGATAAACGTGCAAGTAACCTCTTGAGAAACGTTCGAGGTGGTATTTCCTAAGCCTTTTACAAAAAGTGAGAGAGGCTTTCGAGTAAGTCCAAGCCTATTAGAACATTTAGATGTTATGAAGTTCACTTGACAGCCACTATCAAGTAAAGCTCGAACATTTCTGTAGTAACCAAGCGAGTCTAAAACTTTGATTTGAGCGGTAGCTAGAAGAACTGAACAATCTCTACCATCAGGGCTAGAATCAATGTTCGTTAAAGCAACTGACTGTGTTCCTGCATCACATTTGTTAATAAAATTATTTGAACTGGTGGAAGGATTATGATCAGGGCTGAGCTGTTTATCATGATGTAATAAAGTATGATGTGGCTTTGAGCATTTTCCACAACGTACACGAGATGAGCATTTGAATGTTGTATGTTTTAAACCTAGGCAATTAGTGCACCAGTTTTTGATCTTTACCAAGTTATATCTGTTAGCAGAATCCTTTTCTAAAAACTCTGGGCAACTATAAATTAAATGGCCTCGTTTATGACAAACTGGACAATTGGAGGAGTCAGAATTTAAAAGAAAGGTTCTTTTCTGCGATTTAGAGGGTTTTTCCTTTTCCATTATCTTGGAATCAGAAGAGTGGGAGACAGTATCTAGAGCAACGCATTGTTTTTTGAGAAAGTTTAACAAAACTTCAAAATGTTTGTTTTTGTAGTTAATATCATCTAAAGAGTTTCCGCATTCCAGCTCAAATCGAGTTGCAGTGCTTGAATCTAAACGATCGAATAGCATGTAAAAGAGAACAAAGTCCCACTGTTTAGTAGGATGACCTAAGTAGTCGAGGGCTGATAAATGTTCGGAAAATATATCTAATAATGACTGCAGGGCCTTCACGTCCGTTTCACTCTGGAGGGGTTTTATTTTTTCTATTTCACGCCAATGACTGACAGAAATCAAGCGAGAGTTCTCATAGCGCTCAGTCAATGTCTTATAAGCAATGATATAGTTACCTTCAGTTAAAGGATTGCACTGTACAATGCTCAATGGGGGCCCTTCTAAGGAATTTATGAGGTATGTAAACTTTTCAACGGCACTCGAGATATTAATTCTGGCACGCGGAAAAATGCTCTCACGTTGGTCTCTGCCTGGGTCGTACTAGTCCCGATCACAGCCGAGTACGACACCCAAGCGACATACGAGTTTTTCTGGCCATATACCCAGTGAGATTGTCACCAAAATACGCGGAGAATATAACCGCAGCAATTAATTAAAAGAAAACCAATTTCAATTTGCTCGATATAAAAATTCCCCAATTACAAAAATTAAAGAGGAAAAATAAAACAAAACAATTCGGACTGGACGGAACAATATGCTAATATCACAATATTACAATTAGTATCACAAATAAATAACAATGTTTTAAAATTCTTGAAAAGTTTCCAATCAGAATAAGTTTTAACATTTAACATAGCACAATTAAAAGAAAATTTTAATGTAAAATATTAAAAACTTCAAGACATTTATAATGTTTTAGTGATTAACAAGTTGCGAACCTTTTGTAACAATAGTGAAATATTTAAAAATATGTGAGATTGTACCTTAATAAAATAGTAGTAAATAATAAATAATCTTTATCAGCAGCAGTTAAAATGAACGATACAAATTGTTTTCCACCTTTGAGAAATATTTTAGAGGTGTGATTTTATGCAAATCCAAAAAAAAAGAAAGTTTATTACATTATATAAAGCAAGTATTTAGTGCTATTAAAATTTCTAGTAGAGAAAAAAATAAAAAAATTATAGATCTAGAGAATTCAAATCTTTCAGCTGGTTTTAATGCTCTGCCATACGTAGTAGTTGGTTCCCTACTATTATTATTATTATTTAATAAGTTTTACGGAAACTACAACAATAAACTACCAAAGTACTCCCGTACCTTTGTGATCGAATTTTAAAAATAATAATAATTTAGAACAAAAAATTCGTCCAATTATTTACCAAATCCGAAAATTAAGGAGGTATAGGGAAAGGAAACAGAAATAGTTTCGTTAAACGGGTTCTGGTCTTCCACTCATCTCGGCCGTTAGGATTGCGGAGCCTACATCAGACTCATCAAGAAACCGGTCAGATGTTGGATGGTTTGTCGAATAGGAATTATTTGACTTTAATCTAAAATAGCTAGAGCTGCTTTCAACAGCAAATTTCGGCCGTTTTTACACGTAAATTCCTCATAAGAAAATTTAAGGTTCATATTAGCGGAAATTGGTCCGCTCAAGCTCATTCGATCCATACCCTCTTAGCACCAACCAACCTACCGTCTCCCTCAACCCCCACCTCTTCCGCAACCCTCTCAACCCCACCCACAACCATCACCCCCAAAAGCAAAGGCGATCCATCCGTCCCCACTAGGATATCGCCGCACCGTAGTCGCTTATCTGCGGTTGCGAGGCATTGACATCGCAGAATTGGTTCGAGATAAAGTTAAATATATCAAAAATTGAATCCAATAGCACATTTAATCTTTAAATAAATGTCTTCTAGATTGATAAACACTTTTTTCAAAATAGGCATTTGCAAATCGGTCGTCTGTCTGCTGTTAACGGTAGACACGTACTATAGGTACTGGTTAGTTGCAAAATTAAAAAAAAAAACAAATTTACAGGAGTCAAACTGTTTATTGACAGTGAAAAATATAATAAAAGTAGTTGGAGGTAATAAGCGAAAAAATATTAAGGACATTTTTATACTAAATATGCCCAAAATATAATGGAAAAGATCAAAATATTTCATGCATTTTTAAAATAAAAATTTAACGAGGCTGCCAGACGTGAAGTGAGCCTTTAAGCGCACCTCATTCGATTTTTTTTAGGAAAAAAAAAACGAAATTTCAAAGCAAAACGGATAAAACACATTTATAATCAAGCGAAGACAGTTTCTTCTTCCATAATCGAATAGTGACCCCACGGTAACCCGATCTTCTTTTGGGATACTGTGTGCAACTCCAGTTTGCTCGCTCTTATTAAATTCTGCGATATGTTTTTTTCAGCGAAATTTTGCAAACAATCGACGAAATCTTCAAAAGTTATCTTAGTTTTGATGAAGGATTTTTTAACTCCTTTGATCCTCTTCGTTACACCCAAGTTTTTAAATTCACGTTCAAATGCTTATCGATCTGTTTCTGCAGCAATCAATTCTTGTTTTGCGGACTCCTCTTCCTCCGCTGTCTTCAGAATAATCCTGCAAATTTCGACATCCAAGCTTCTCCCAGACTTCCTGAGCACGTTTGTAATCTTTTTTGGTCAACGGTTTGTCATCCAATATGTTATAAAATGCCGAAATAGGAGGCAAAACAGTTTCTTTCAACGTATTCCATCCATTCATATAATCGTAGGGGAAAACGCCTTTTTGTTTCAATATATTGGCTTGCTCCTCCGACAATTCACTAAATTCGAGCTGCAGTATTGGATATTCCGTTAAATTAGCCGCCAGCTTATCCAGGCCACTCGACATAAATCGAAAACTGTCGATGAATCGGAATTTCACCAGGTTGTCATTTAGGTGCCACGTAAAGGAAATATACTTTTCCTTGTTTACAGGTAGCAAGTCGATCGACTCATCACATTTGGCTAGAGCTTTTATTATTATATTTCCGTCATACAACGAAAGATTATGAAATACTACGGGAACGGTGTGGCCATCCCTAAATTGGAGATTACAATTTTCGTGTGCGGGTCCCCTGTATTTCCCAGTCAGGTGACAATGGTCTCGAACTTTTTTGTCTTCTTTTTCAAACGCCTTCTCGCATATGTGACACAATTTAGACTTGTAAAATTCCATTTTTTGTCCAGCTGTTAGTTCATCCATTTATATATCACACAAGAATACCGTCTCAATGTTCTCAGCTAATTGCTCCATCTCATTGCGGAACCATTCCGCACAATCCTCTCCCGTGTATGACCGATAATATGAAAGGGAGTCGTCAAATGAACATTTAAAATAATAGCCCCGAGAGTACGGAACATGGCGCTGATACTTCTCGGTGTCGGACGCTGATTTATCACATTCGGGAATCAAAAAACATTCCGTGTCGGCATAAACAATAAAAGGAACCTTCTCTTTGTACTTAAAGTCCTTGAATTGCACAACATTCTTGCCTTCTTCGGGAACCCTCGGAATTTCCAAATTTTTGTTTCTCTTCTCACAATCATTGGCTTTGTCCTCGGAATGAAAATAATGCAAGCAACGCTCACAAAAATATTTTGTATAATGATCTTTCGAAATTTGGGATGATAAAAGCCGAGACATACTTTTGATCCATACATAATGGTACCTAACGGGCGTAAAATCGAAGGGGCCTTTTTCGGTAAAATACTGACTTTGTATCTGTAGTAGATTAACGTGTTTGACCTTTTTATCTTTGGTCAGATAAGCAAGGACAACTTGAAACCTATTTGATGATTTTTTCAGCAGCCTATAAACATTCACCGAAACATTATTTTGACCTTCGAATCTAGGAATTTGCCGCAATGTCATTGGAAAGTGGACACCTTTAAGATTTAAAACAGACTGGAGAGGGGGGGTAAGACGAAATCCCTTTAGCGCAAGCGTGTTTTCTTGCTATCGACTCTACTTCCGGAACCTCTCTTCAGCATTCCTTTAAATTGACTCCGAAACCATTTAACTTGGACCATTTGAGCTACCAGACGTTGTTTTTCTCCCACCGTTTTCGTAGTCCGCATTTCCTGTTGGATTCTTATCGCTTGAGTACATTCTTTCATACCCTGAGCGACACCATCACCTTTAGGAGAAGCCAGTAAAAGAGCCAACAAAGCTCTAATGGCTCCAATAAGCGCTTCGACCACAGGCATTTTTTTTTCACTGTGCCGCACACGTACTACAACTCTAAAGCTAGAGCACAACTGAAAATCCCAATTTGAGTGTCCTGTTAGGTAAACTTTGGAAGGACGTGGCACTGAACGCTATTGTGTGATCCGGGCCTTCGATAGAAGATTTTTGTGAACTGTTGAGTAGTAACACGGATTCCTTAAAATAAATCTGTCCAACGACACGTGCATAAAATTTATTTACGCCAAATCGTTTATTTAAAGTATCACAAGATTTAACTTTGGCAAACTAACAAAAGTAAAAGTTTCGTTGACATCAAACGTTAATATATAATTTTTATATATCATTATTGCTAAAACTCAAAAAATGGTAAATCAATCTTGTTTTTTTTTACATCAGAACCCTTATTACACAAAATAAGTCAAAACTTAAGATCAAAAGGTCAAATTAAAATTTGTAGAATATAATTGAACGTTCATAATTCCAACGAAATATTGTATTCTAAATTTAGTGACTGGCTCAGAATGGTGATGCTTTATTTAATGTGAAATCGCATATCGGATGATTCTACGCATAGCAAAGTCCTCGATATTTTGAAAATATTTAATATTCTCAGTATTCATACCTGTGGTATTTTTTATTTAATCGTTGTGAAAATATGAAACCATAATGAAACTGTAGGTACTTACCACTTGCTATAATAACACCAGACTTACAGTAGAAAAAACGGAGATTGAAATTACTTGCGACTCGATACACACGTCCAATAACAACAGTGGCAATACGAAGACTCTGATAACGCATCTATGCCTGTCCGCGCACGGAAAATTTCTTCATGGTGGGGACGCACGTGCACGCCTTAACACATCGCGTTGGCCGTAACGAGATTGAGGTGCGTGTTACATTCTGGATGATATCGACATGGCGACAATGAGAATTGGATCCAAGTACAGCAAAAGAAAAAACAAACATGAATATGATATTACAGGATAAGAAGGAAAATGTTTACAGTTTTGGAAATATTTCGGTTATTCATTTCCAAAAACAGTCGGTTTCTTAGTTAACAAATTAAGAGCGGAATGAATGTGGACTTGTATGGAATGGGCAGCTACTTAGTCGAAAAAATTCTTAACCTTATGGTTTCTGTCGGCAATGCAGCTTTGTTAGTTTGCCAAAGTTAAACTTTGTGATACTTTAAATAAACGATTTGGCGTAAATAAATTTTATGCACGTGTCGTTGGACAGATTTATTTTAAAGAATCCGTGTTACTACTCAACAGTTCACAAAAATCTTCTATCAAAGGCCCGGACCACACAATAGCGTTCAGTGCTACGTCCTTCCAAAGTTTACCTTACAGGACACTCAAATTGGGATTTTCAGTTGTGCTCTAGCTTTTAGAGTTGTAGTACGTGTGCGGCACAGTGAAAAAAATGTCTGTGGCCGAAGCGCTTAATTTCACATTAAATAAAGCATCACCATTCTGACCCAATCACTAAATTTAGAATACAATATTTCGTTGGAATTATGAACGTTCAATTATATTCTACAAATTTTAAGTTGACCTTTTGATCTTAAGTTTTGACTTATTTTGGGTATTAATGGTTCTGATGTAAAAAAACAAGATTGATTTACCATTTTTTGAGTTTAGCAATAATGATCTATAAAAATTATTGTGGTTTCTTTATAGGATGCTGCTATATTAATGTTTGATGTCAACGAAACTTTTACTTTTGTTTAGTTTGCCAAAGTTAAATTTTGTGATACTTTAAATAAACGATTTGACGTAAATAAATTTTATGCACGTGTCGTTGGACCGATTTATTTTAAAGAATCCGTGTTACTACTCAACAGTTCACAAAAAATCTTCTATCGAAGGCCTGGACCACACAATAGCGTTCAGTGCCACGTCCTTCCAAAGTTTACCTTACAGGACACTCAAATTGGGATTTTCAGTTGTGCTCTAGCTTTAGAGTTGTAGTACGTGTGCGGCACAGTGAAAAAAAAAATGCCTGTGGTCGAAGCGCTTATTGGAGCCATTAGAGCTTTGTTGGCTCTTTTACTGGCTTCTCCTAAAAATGATGGTGTCGCTCATGGTATGAAAGAATGTACTCAAGCGATAAGAATCCAAAAGGAAATGCGGACTACGAAAACGTTGGGAGAAAAACAACGTCTGGTAGCTCAAATGGTCCAAGTTAAATCGTTTCGGAGTCAATTTAAAGGAATGCTGAAGAGAGGTTCCGGAAGTAGACCCGTAACTGCGAGAGATCGCGTTCACTAGGATGATGTTAATTCAACATTTGAATCGCGCATCAGGACTGGCGTCATAACTAACCTTCAACATAAGGACGTGCAGAGTTTCCTCCAAGACTGTTTCGCACTATTTCGACGACGTGTCAACAACGCGCTGAAAACGGACCAGGCCGTTAAGATAAACGCTGTCTTCGGGGGAGAATTTCAAATTCAAAAGGGTGATCAAATCCAGACGGAAATTAAATATTTTACAACTTCGAATGTAGCAATCTATAAAGATACTAATTTACAACGATGGTTTGACAGAAATGTTGTATTACCAATTAAAACCCAATTAGAGGAGTTCCAAGAAAAAGATTCCGGATGGGTTTTGAACAAAATCCTAAATTTAATGGTTAATATCAACAAGTTTAATCCACTTCACGCCGGAAGTTACCTGAAGTTACCGGAGTCGATAGCAAGAAAACACGCTTGTATTAACGTGCAAAATTCTGATGAAATGTGCTTTGCCTGGACCGTGGTTTCTGCTCTGTTTCCTGCTCCATCAGAATTCGCTAAAAGGATTTCGTCTTACCCCCCTCTCCAGTCTGTTTTAAATCTTAAAGGTGTCCACTTTCCAATGACATTGCGGCAAATTCCAAGATTCGAAGGTCAAAATAATGTTTCGGTGAATGTTTATAGGCTGCTGAAAAAATCATCAAATAGATTTCAAGTTGTTCTTGCTTATCTGACCAAAGATAAAAAGGTCAAACACGTTAACCTACTACAGATATAAAGTCAGTATTTTACCGAAAAAGGCCCCTTCGATTTTATGCCCGTTACGTACCATTATGTATGGATCAAAAGTATGTCTCGGCTTTTATCATCCCAACTTTCGAAAGATCATTATAGAAAATATTTTTGTGAGCGTTGCTTGCATTATTTTCATTCCGAGGACAAGCCAATGATTGTGAGAAGAGAAACAAAAATTTGGAAATTCCGAGGGTTCCCGAAGAAGGCAAGAATTTTGTGCAATTCAAGGACTTTTAGTACAAAGAGAAGGTTCCTTTTATTGTTTATGCCTACACGGAATTTTTTTTGGTTCCCGAATGTGATAAATCAGCGTCCGACACCGAGAAGTATCAGCGCCATGTTCCGTACTCTCGGGGCTATTATTTTAAATGTTCATATGACGACTCCCTTTCATATTATCGGTCATACAAGGGAGAGGATTGTGCGGAATGGTTCCGCAATGAGATGGAGCAATTAGCTGAGAACATTGAGACGGTATTCTTGTGTGATATATAAATGGATGAACTAACAGCTGGACAAAAAATGGAATTTTACAAGTCTAAATTGTGTCACATATGCGAGAAGGCGTTTGAAAAAGACGACAAAAAAGTTCGAAACCATTGTCACCTGACTGGAAAATACAGGGGACCCGCACGCGAAAATTGTAATCTCCAATTTAGGGATGGCCACACCGTTCCCGTAGTATTTCATAATCTTTCGTTGTATGACGGAAATATAATAATAAAAGCTCTAGCCAAATGTGATGGGTCGATCGACTTGCTACCTGTAAACAAGGAAAAGTATATTTCCTTTACGTGGCACCTAAATGACAACCTGGTGAAATTCCGATTCATCGACAGTTTTCGATTTATGTCGAGTGGCCTGGATAAGCTGGCGGCTAATTTAACGGAATATCCAATACTGCAGCTCGAATTTACTGAATTGTCGGAGGAGCAAGCCAATATATTGAAACAAAAAGGCGTTTTCCCCTACGATTATATGAATGGATGGAATACGTTGAAAGAAACTGTTTTGCCTCCTATTTCGGCATTTTATAACATATTGGATGAAAAACCGTTGACCAAAAAAGATTAAAAACGTGCTCAGGAAGTCTGGGAGAAGCTTGGATGTCGAAATTTGCAGGATTATTCTGAACTTTATATGAAGACGGACATCCTGCTCTTGGCAGACGTTTTTGAGAGATTTCGGGAAACATCACATAAGACCTATGGACTTGATCCTGCACATGCGTACACACTGCCGGGATAAATGTGGAGCTGCATGTTGTATAAATTGAAGCAAAAACTCGATCTACTCACTGACGTCGATATGATTTTGTTTATCGAGAAATGAATGCGAGGAGGCCTTAGTCAGTGCTCCAAACGATATGCGGAAGCCAACAACACATATATGCACAGCTACGATCCCTCCAAAGTTGATAAATACTTGATGTATTTCGACGTTAATAACCAATACGGGTGGGCAATGTCTCAATACCTACCGTACGGAGGTTTTAATTGGTTGGATGAACAGCAAATCGAAAATCTTGACATTTTAAATATATCCAGCGAGTCGGACGTCGGCTACATCTTGGAGGTCGATTTGGAAATACCCAAGGAGTTGCACGACAAATTTGCAGATTTACCTCCATGTCCCGAACATCGCTGCCCTCCAGGATCCGAAAATTAAAAATTACTGACCATCTTATACGACAAGCAGGAGTATGTCATTCACTATCGTAATCTGAAACAGGCACTACAACTGGGAGCTAAGTTAAGAAAGGTACATCGAGCTGTCTCGTTCAGCCAGTCGCCTTGGTTAAAAGCCTATATTGACCTAAACATTGCACTACGTCAGGCTGCCAAAAACGAGTTTGAAAAGAACTTGTTTAAATTGATGATCAATGCTGTGTTTGTAAAATCAATGGAAATCATACGGAACCATTCCAACGTTAAGCTTGTGAAAAACTGGGAAGGTCGCTACGGTGCGGAATGCCCGACCCGAATATAAAAGTGCAACTATAATTAGTAAAAATCTCGTTCTTATTGAATTAAAAAAATCTGAAATATATTTTAACAAACCTATCTACGTTGGGATGTCAATTATGGAGATAGCCAAGACAACAATTTATGACTTTCACTACAACTACATTCAAGAAAGATTTTCCAATTCCCGAGTTTTATATACCGACACGGATTCTCTTGTATACGAGATATTATCCATAGACCCGTACGAGATTTTAAAAAAGGATTGTTTCCGGTATTTTGATACATCGGACTATGCGGAGGATAATCCGTACGGTATACCCACAGTCAATAAAAAGGTTCTGGGTATGATGAAGGATGAGAATAATGGGCGAATTGTGTCTCATTTTATCGGACTTAGAGCTAAAATGTACGCCACAAAGCTATAAACTATATAAGACATATTGGATGACAAACCGTTGACCAAAAAAGATTACAAACGTGCTCAGGAAGTCTGAACAGGATCAAAGGAGTTGAAAAATCCTTCAAAACTAAGATAACCTTTGAAGATTTCGTCGATTGTTTGCAAAATTTCGCTGAAAAAAACATATCGCATAATTTAATAAGAGCGAGCAAACTGGAGTTGCACACAGTATCCCAAAAGAAGATCGGGTTAAGTCCTTGCGATGATAAACGTCGCATATCAAAATCGTCAGTAGAAACGTTACCGTGGGGTCACTATTCGATTATGGAAGAAAAAACTGTCTCCACTTGATTATAAATGTGTTTTATCCGTTTTGCTTTGAAATTTCGTTTTTTTTCCTAAAAAAAATCGAATGAGGTGCACTTAAGGGCTCAGTTCACGTCTGGCAGCCTCGTTAAATTTTTATTTTAAAAATGCATGAAATATTTTGATCTTTTTCATTATACTTTGGGCATATTTAGAGTAAAAATGACCGGAAGTCCTTAATATTTTTTCGCTTATTACCTCCAACTACTTTTATTATATTTTCCACTGTCAATAAACAGTTTGACTCCTGTAAATTTGTTTTTTTTTTTTTTAATTTTGCAACTAACCAGTACCTATAGTACGTGTCTACCGTTAACAGCAAACAGACGACCGATTTGCAAATGCCTATTTTGAAAAAAGTGTTTATCAATCTTGAAGATATTTATTTAAAGATTAAATGTGCTATTGGATTCAATTTTTAATATATTTAACTTTATCTCGAACCAATTTTGCGATGTCAATGCCTCGCAATCGCAGATAAGAGACTACGGTGCGGCGATATCCTAGTGGGGGCGGATGGATCGCCTTTGCTTTTAAGGCGCAAAAATATATTTGCGTGTGGGATGAATAATTTTTGTTGTGTATTTTTTACCTAATTATGTAATGTGTTTTCATGAAAATTCGACATATCTGCGAGATTTGTTTTTACTCTATCCTGTGTTGTGGGTTGTGGGAGAGGTTGAGAGGGTTGCGGGAGGGGTGTGGGTTGAGGGAGACGGTAGGTTGGTTGGTGCTAAGAGGGTATGGATCGAATGAGCTTGAGCGGACCAATTTCCGCTAATATGAACCTTAAATTTTCTTATGGGGAATTTACGTGTAAAAACGGCCGAAATTTGTTGTTGAAAGCAGGTATTATATCTACTAGCTAGTAACAGAAATCAATGCTAAAGGTACCGAATCGCTGTATGCTCTGAACAAAATGGAGGAATAGAAAGAAAAAAAACTTACCGTTGTCGGGCTGAATATCTTCTTACGGGAGCTTGTAGTGCCGAAAGGAAACGTAAGGCAAACCCAAAACGTAAGATAAGACACTACGACCAAATAAAATAGCAGCATACGGGTTCCAAAACCCTAAAATGGATAAAATTGATAAAACTTTCACAAAATTACGAACCTGTTGCTTACGGAACCTCGACCAACGGAAAAGTGAGACTGGAAAAACGCGCGATTTGCGTAGTTAGACCAAGGATCCAAATATGTAGCATTCGGCTATTCTATCGAATCGTACATGGCTAATAGAGATTGTATGTAACTGAAAATTTTTATAATAAATTGATGTTTTTGGCTAGTAATCACCGAGATGTACCACATCTAATTTTGAGAAAGCTAGTAGGTACTGAAAATCAGTTGACGTATCGATATTGCGAATACAGTTGTTGTTGCTGTTATTAGTTGCGCATCTTGCAGTGTGATTATGAGCTGGTTATAAATGGTATGAAGACAGTTTACGGCATTTAGGGAGTGGAATAAAACTCCTCCGATCATGCAAAAATGCTAATACTAACGCGCTTTATTGGGTGCCTACTAGACGTAGCGATAACCAACTAACTCGATATTATTTACTACCCAAAGAATGATTTTAAATCAAACAGCCGTATGTGAGTAACTAAGTTTGATTTTAACCGGCGGAACTTTAGGAATAATTGCCGATAGTTCCATATTCCGTTACAGCTAAAACAACAACGAAACAATAATAAAGTCAAAGGAATCCTCTCGGTATCCTGCAGCTCTACCAATACATACTTATACATCCGAACACAGAGGCAAAGGATAACATTCACACGGTAAAATCCAGCAAAAAGCAGTATCTGTAAGTAACAACTGGTTTGTCTTCCCTGGGAAAAAGAGGATCTATTAAAAAAAAAGTAAAAAACACACTAGAATAGAATTACCACGAGAAGCATGATTTAATGAATCAGGCCTAGATACACAAGTAATTCTTCACTTTATTGCAAATATGACATAAGGTCGAAATTCAAACGTAACAAGTGGTTGAAATATTACATTGAAAATAACTTGACGGATTGGGTGAAACCCGAGAATTATCTTATAAATGGTGAGCAATATCTAACATTTTTGATCGATTTAAATTATCCGAGCCTTGAGATATCTTCGAATTCCGAAATAGTTATTTTCTGCGGAAAATTTATAAGATTATCAGATCTTAATCTTTACGAGACGGTGTTTACACCCCTCATTAGCGACCCCCTCCTCCCTTTCCTTAAGCAATATATAAGCAGGTACAGAGTAAAATACGAGTCAGTTTCAGTCAAGCTCTGAAGAAGCCAACAGGATGATAGGTGAAACGTCAGCAAATTCGGAGGAATCCAGAAGTTTTGTAAAAAGCGTTACATTACAGGAAGTTTCTTTGAAAAATTAATATTAAAGGCTATAGGTAAACAGAATTAAATATGACCCAGTAGCAGATTATTTAATTGCACCTAAACAAATACGCGAAGAATTGTGTTTTGACAATACCCGCAGCATTTTACCAGAGATAACTTTCGGACCCTCTTTCAATAATGTCGTCTTTTTCCAACTGACAACGTAACTTTCTATTTTTCCGATAAAGCCACAGGAACTTTCCTGTGAGAAACTGCACCGCTTTGGGTTTCAAATCAATATGATGTTCCCTTTCAAAACATCCGAATCTTTTAAAAAGGTAATCATATTTTGACAAAATTGTATTTAAAATGAAAACGTTTGATTCATAAATGTCAATGTTTTTAATCAATTTTAGTTCCGTACTTCCTCAAAACTGGACACAGCATGAATGTTTCTTGTCTGAATTTTTTTAAATTATTTAAAATTCCTCTCTATCAACCATTAATCATATTAACATTTTCACGCTATGCTTATCAAACCTTGGAAACATTCTATAAATATAAGCTCTATCGACAAAAATTCAGTGGATGCAGTTGACGGTACTCACGCCAAAATTCAAAAATGTCTTAGTAAAATGCTGATTGTTTAACATATATTGGAGTCGTCAAAGTTTTCATTAATAAAATGTATAGAAATCTGATTTGGCAGACGTCAACTTTTACTTAAGCTAAGCCTGTAATAAATAAGTGGCGATAATGAAGAAAAAAACATCAAAAAGATACTCATCGGTTAGTAAAAAAAAATCCTTTTTATGTGGATTGCAGTGTCCTTTAATAAAACTCACCTAAATATACCTCCCTTTTTTGTGGAAAAAATAATTGACCGTATCCATGGGAATTTCTGTCTGTTCTATGCACATTAAGCATCGTCTGTATGCTCTGTGTCTTTAAAGCAACCAAAATTTTGCCATTTTCGTAAAGTTAAATTTTAAACTCTTATAAAAATTGAAAACGTTGCAGTGCGTATACTCCCACCTCGGACAGCGATCTGTGGACAGCATTCCAGGAAAATGTGGATAACTCGATATCGAAGATTCCAGATGGCGTCGACTTTGCGTCAATAGTTTCGTCTTGGTTCGGGCAGCCTGGATATCCTGTGGTGAAAGCGACTCGTGTCGGCAACGATTTGATGATCTCACAAGTGGGTATTATTATTATTATATAACAAACCCAACGCATCCCACGAAGACAATAAATACATTTTTCATTCCACAAGAATAACCTCTCAGGTGGAAAAGGGCCACACATACTGAATACTTCCCCATGATCATACAGGCTAAACTATAAACTACTTGAAACGATACCAAATTCTAGCCTTGAAGGCATTTTTTTTTTAAATTGGTGGAACCAAAAAAAAATTGGAAAAGGAAAAGAAAGCACATTAATTATTCCAAATTTTGTCATAAATAAATCAATAGAAACTGTTCGATTACTAACTTCAACCTACTAAGCATACAGAGAAAATATACATAGAAAAACTAGAAAAGAATCATAATTAATTAATTTGAAATTATTAGCTTTCTTCGAATCTACTATACTAAATGCTTCATCTATTTTAATAAATGTTTTTAATGTGATTTTAAATAACGAAAGTGTTCTACTATTAAGCCATCCTATTATTTTTTTGCGAAACTGTTGCACAGAGATAAAGAAAACATTTCTGTCCTGTTTTGGAATCGAGAGCGGCTTGGTTCATTCTGTTTTTGGCTGAATAAGGATTTCTTGCAAATAGAGTTGTCTTGCATTGGGCGAACCTGATTCAATGATAATTTGTGTTGTTGAATAACACCTACCTCTTTCATAAATAATTTTTAAATTCCATTTTTGTGAAATATTATTTCTTTCTCTACCCACCCTATATTGAAATTCGATAATTTAAGTGCGATTGGGCGAACGCATTATACAAGAGGGTCAAACTCTAAAATCTGAAAATTTGTATAAGTGATCTAAATTTACTTGTAATATATTCGGAGTGGTGGTCCCATCTCAAATTTTTTTATCTGCAAATAGTAATAATTTTCACTTAAATGTATTACCAGATATAGCAACTAAAATGCATAAAAACAGTTTTTGTGAAGTTTATGCTAATTTTTTTGACTTGAATTGTCTGCATATGCAATAGCGCTTGCCCCGCTCATCAACTTAAAAAGGTATTTAATATAAATAATAAAAAAGAGTGGGCCAACGGCCAATTCTAAAGGATCGCTCAGAACACCATTTATTTCTACAGACTGTCTTCTGTAACAAAGGTAGCTCTTTAGTAATTTTAAATTTGCTCCCGAAAAAACAATTCTTTCTATTTTTTTGATCAGCAATAAGTGAGAGATGGTATCAAATGCTTTTGCAAGATCGACGAAAACGGAGAGGGATGGGACACTTTTGTCTAATGAATCGTTTAATTTTAAAGTAAAATCTGCCACTACTGTCATATTAACGATATTGTTATGACCATGCAAAGAAGGGGTTTTTATTGTTTTAAGCGAAAACTGTACATCGGATTGAAAAAAATCTCTTTAAAAATTCTTATTTTTTTTTAAATTTATTTAACAATTTTTGGAGATTACAAGAATAATTAATTTAAAGAGAAATCAGTGGCGTAGTGAACAGGTGAAATTCTGTACGCCCACCACTGGTATATTTAAAAATAATTGTATTGGTGTATTTCAAAAAATGCCTCTTGATAATAGTTAATGTGTGGTAAAGTTTATTAAAATACCTGTTTAGTTTTCATTTTATTATTTCTTTGTTTTTTTTTTAATTTTCCTAAATAAACCAATAAATTATTTATTTTCCGCGAGTAAAGCACCAAGAAATTATTCTTCTACTTTTTCTTGGCAGTATTAAATTCTTGAACCTAACTGGCCAGCTATACGCGCCAGCGCCTTTCGGCCCATGCTTCAGTCAATACAACGGTGAAACGCCAAATCGGCAAAAAGCGCCGTTGAACGTATTAAACCAAACAATTTTTAAGGCTACCACTAACACCAAAATATATGAAGTTAAACCAAACAATTTTTAAGGCTACCACTAACACCAAAATATATGAAGTTAATGTATCAATTTTCAGAAATGATTACCGAGATTGGCCAACATTCATTAACTTATATGACAACATTGCGAAGTGAACCCCTTAATTTATTAAAAACGTTGCGCCACCTTGTTTATCGAGCATTGTATCGTGATAGATACCAGAACAAAAGTCTAATTGCCACCGAATTTGGAATAACATATACAAAGCTCTGAAAGGGTCATCTGATGACCATTTATTTTTGCGCCGGTGAGTTGACATATTTCAGAAATCTTATCAGCATCGACAATTTTGGGGGTTCCCACTGTCTAGCGGAATTTTATTCTTCTCAACGTGCTTTCATCAAAAAATGATGTGCATTCAGCTAAATGTTTTGAGTTTGCGCACAGCAGTGTAGAGGTCCCTTCATACGATTATTTAACCAAATTGCCTTTGCACTTTTAAACCCACATTATGAATCAAATTATAAAGGTTTCTTAACGCCGGAGAGCCGCAAATGTATATTAGTGTACCAGATTGGAGATCCATTGATTAAATGTTAAGTTTTCCAATCGAAAACAAGTCGCGATAGGTACACCATTGTTAAAGAACATCGCTTATGCACATTATGCCTCAATTTGCGGTGCATGGCAAAAAATTGTTCAAGCAATATAGCTTGCCAATTTTGTCAAAGTCGGACAAACCATACTTTGCTCAATTGAGGAGCCGATTCTCCTTCCAAATGCAGTTCGCCACAGACACAGACACAGACCACTTCCTCACTCCGTTGCATCTTCTGCAACCGTAGAGCTAAACTCCCTAAAATCATATACCTCTTCTTCGGCTAATATAACGGAATCAACCCTACTCGCTACTACCCTCTTACAAGGGGCTGATATACATGGTAACCTACACATTTGCCGAGCGCTGCTGGATAGTGAAAAGTGTTGTCGAAGACTGGGTTTAAAAAGCTACGGTAGAAGTGTCGAATTTCGAGGCATCGGTGATAAGTCAGTTGGTACATCGAAAGCGTACGCTACTTTCGAATTAAGTGTAGCTTGTTTAATTCAACCTATGGTGGCAGTTTATTCAGTCATATTACCCTTTATTTGCGTTAACGCGCCTATGACCCTATAGCCTTGAACACTATTCACCGCGGATTATCATGGCAAATGTCACAACTCTCGTTCGCATCCACGCCATACCTTCTTTACTACATCAGATTCTCTTGACAGAACCGTGTCCAAATTCTGGCAACTTAAAGAGACTCCACACACTGAACCTATGTCTGAGTCCGATAAGTTTTCTGAGCGAGTTTTTAACACTACTTACAATCGAGAATCGTCCGGAAGATTTGTAGTGTCTTCTCCCTTCAAAGCAGACGAGCCTGTTTTTTCGAGTTCTTGAGATAATGCCCTGAAGCAGTTTTGTTCTTTAGAGCGACGAAAAGATGTTGATCTCCATGATAAATATAATGCCGTCACGACTAGTGAGAAGCTAAGTGAGTAGTATTAAATGCGTCTTGTCCTACTCCGCAAGGATCACTCAATGAGATTCTTCTCTCAGGTTCTAAACTGCAAAAGGACTTAACCGCAATTTGCCTTAACTTCAGAAAATTTCCAATAGCATTTTCTTGTGATTCCAACGCCATGTACCGTATGATTGTAGCTAGACCCCAAGCATCGGGATTATCAGAGGCTAGTATGGAAATTTTCTCCTGAGCAGCCTATCCATGATTATCATCTTACCCGCATTACATTTGTAGTTGCATCGTCTCCTTTTTTAGAACTTGGGGTCATATTGCAACTGGCAGAACCATATCTTTTAAAACAGAGCTTGTGGAGTTATTAAATACAGCAGACTTTAAGCGAAAGTGGTCAAGTAATGATCTCAACTTTCTCAATACAATTCCATAATTTATTCGACAAAATTCTGTTTCACTAGACGCTGATACTGATTGTTGTCACAAAGTCCTTGGTCTCCAATGGGACCCAGTTAATGATGTCGCATGGTCCGACTTTATGGATAGTTCTCGGTTGGATAAGAGCGCCTCCATATAAATGGAAAACCTACCTAGCAAATCGTTTGTCGCACATTCAAAGTATTCTTCCTCTATCTCTTGGAGATTTGTCCAATCACAATTTAACCCAGGTAATATTGTAATATGTTGGCGAAAGAGCTATTGAACAAGTCTATGTGGTGGCACGGTCCAGAGTGGCTACGTAGTTCGCCTGACCAATGGCCAAACAAGCCAGCTCCTATTCTCGACTTACCAGATATTCGGATAGAGGAATCAAAAAAACATGTTTACTCTACGAATTTTCCATTAAAATTCGTCCCTTTCTCAGATTTATTGTACAGATTTTCTTCTATTCAGAAAATTCTTAGCATCATGGCTTATGTTTTGGGTTTCATATATCTGAAAATAAAAACAGTTTCTTGATACATCTGTGATGACTGAAATTGAAGTACATTACTCATTACTTGTCTTTCTTAGATTCGTTCAACAGCAATGTTCTCGGAAGAAATTTGATCTAGTCTCCAAACCTATGCGCAAGTTGGGTTTTGTAATTGACACTCAGGATATTCACAGGGTGGGCGGAAAGTTAATGACACCCGTGCTCCCATATAAACAAAAACACCCTGCTTTTTTATCTTCAAACTTCAAACTGACAGATATGTTAAATTGATATTATCACAATTTGTCTCAATTTTACCTCTGTTTCCGAGCAAACCCTAAATCGGCCCCCTTATCGCATCTCACAATTCAAGCCATTTCAGTGTGTTAGCGTCGATATGGCAGATACTTTTCAAATTACCATGGCAAAACTTTGCTGGTGTTAAGACTCTAAAAGCATATCTTTATCTTTTCACCTGTTCTTCAGTTCGCGCTATCGAATTTGATTTAGTTTCGGATTTATCAACTGATGCATTTTTAGCAGCATTGCGACGCATTATTGCGCGCCGAGGAAAACTTTCTGCAATTTTATTTCTACATCAAAATACATAGCCAATATCATCTCCGATGCATTTAGAGAAGAGCAGATCTCTTGGTCATTTAATCCTCCCGCTAGTCCTCTAGCCGGCATCAAAAGCGTCATTGAACACCTAGCTCGCATCGTAGGTGACCGCATCATAACCTATGAAGAACTGAATACAGTTTTTGTTCAAATAGAATCAATTGTTAACTCGGGACCAATATGTTCTGTTAATAACGATCCCAATGACACGACCAGTATTACAGCGGACCACTTCTAATGTCAACATTTCCTCAGCCCGATATGACTTATTAAAACGTGTCAAGACTAGATCATTGGCTGCTATTCTTGCGAATGCAGCAGCACTTTTGGCGCCGAATGCACAATGAATATTTCACAATAGCCAATGTAATAAATGGTGCGACAATCGCCCCAATCTTGATGTTGGCACGCTGGTAGTCCTGGAGGAAAACAATCCAGTTTTTAACTGACGTCTTGCGCGTATAGTTGAGGTCTACCCTGGTTTTGATGCCATTGTTACAGTGGCCAAGGTTCGCACTGCGACTGGTGCCTTTAAGAGATCAGTAATCAGTAATCAGTAATAATTGTTAGCACCATTCCGAATTTTATTTTCATAACCTATAAATTATAGCTAAATATGGGTATTATTCATCGGAATCGTAATTTTATGTTTATGGGACAATACCTACTGAATTTTGGTGGGCGGTATGTTTAGTTGTTATTTTATTATTTCTTTGAGTTTTTTTGAATTTTCCTAAATTCAATTCAGAAAGTGCCTTTGACCGATTCGGTATTCTACGCATAGTGATTTCCAAAATTCTTTCACCACCAGAGGCACACGCCGGCCCGTCCGGGAAGGAAAACCATCAAATCGAGGTAGAGTCAGTTAAGTTTCGTTAAAAAAATCGAGTAATTTGATCCTTTCGCTTTCGCGACATCTTCCTGTGTCAACTGCCTCCAAAATCCGTTTCCTTGCGGACAAAACAATACCTCAAGTGGTATTACAGATATTAAAAAAAATGTATGTTGAATTTATAATGATAGGAAAGGTTCGTCAGATTCTCCGAGGACACCACTACAAAGTGGTACATACCCATAACCTACACGACATCGTCAAACATTCAAAACTTTGAAAAAACCGAACCCATGCTTTGGTTATCGCCGTCCGAAGAAAGTGCAATTATACCTCTCGACAGTTCTGACTCCTGGGTAATTTTAAATAACCAACAAACAGGTAACGATATAAATTTTGCTCCGAGAAATGAAGCGATAATAAGTTAACTCGCAGGATTCTACAGGGTAATGTACGATGATCTTTTGTTGGAAAATATCTCGAAAGCGTTACAGCAACCGAATTTCGATGGGATCAGCGAGATAAATCGCGCGCAAATTGTCGACGATCTGTTCGCTTTTGCGGAAAGCAAGAAAACAAAATACTCCATGATATTTGAGGTGCTTGACTATCTTAAAAATGAAGTGGATTTTCTTCCGTGGACGGCCACATTTACCGCCTTCACCGCCATATTTGAGAACTTTTCGCGACACGAAGTCATGCTGAGATATAAAATGAGGGTAAGTTTATTAAATAAATAAAACCATTTAGTTTCAAAAACGAACAAACAATATACACAATGGTTCATAAAGAATTGTCAATCTCAAAACTGGAAACCAGACACCAAAATATTATGAATGAGGGCAATATGCTTCGTACAAACGCCGCTGATCTCGGAGATAATCAAATTTTAAATTTTATTCTGAATTTTCCAATTATAGGATAAAAAACAAATTTTACCTATCTGTAATTAAAGATTATTTATCAGTAAATGAGATTTAAAATTCAATAATCCGATTACGCAATGTCAAGAAACTTAAAAATAATTTTCAGACTTTTTACCTTTCGAGATAGGATAGGAGAGTTTTTCTTAATTGGCCACCCGGTACGCATCTATAACGGAGTGCTCAGTTTTAACCTGCAACGCTTTTGCATACATTTAAAGCACAGGATCATGTAGAAACTGGAATTAGAATAAATATTGATCTCCAAAATATAGTAGAATTTTCGGATAAACATACAATAATAAATGCTAGCTTCAATTTAGTGGAGAGTGTTATCAGATACATAGATAAGAGCGAGCATGGCGCCCCCCACCCCCTGTGGCAAAAATGTTAAAAAAAAAATTTTTCATCATTTTTTGAAGTGGACCGTCAAGTCCCAAAAGAATTTTTTGTTAAAAGCTTCGCCAAAGTTTTGGTAGATTTAGTTGAAATTAGTCAAAAATAAATACGTATTGATGCTTTAAAAAAATAATTAAGAAACTTAAGTGGGCCCCCTTACCGCACCCTCACAGAGATGCTTTGCCCATTTAAAAATGTATCCACATAGGCGTAGTCTGAAAATAAACATTAAGCTGTTAAGTTTTGTCTTAAGCTACATTAATTTCGCTCATGCTGTTCAAATCGGAAGGACGTAAACAGAATCAATTAGAAAATATGGCCCAGTAACTCTTAAATTAAAGATGCTGAATTTGCTATGAAAAATTGGCTTTGACTTTGTTGAATGTGTCTCTACGACAAAATCATACAGAACATCCTATGATTCAAAGATGCAATGCAAAAGGCATTTGCATCATAAGATTTTCCAAAGGACCGATGTATGTAATTTACAATTAAGATTAAATCCCCTCCTTTCACACAATATAATATTTCATATTATATACATATTATAATCCCCTACCTAAAATCTTCAAACATTCGAACCTTTAAATAAGGTGCCTATTGCTAAGTATTTTATAAGATGGCCTGATGTTTACTGATATAGCAATTATATTAAAAAAATATATATGAATATATAACATATGAACACATTAATTTTATTTCTGTCAATCTATTAATTATGTATTAATATCAAATGGTTTATAGGATCAGAACCTCGATCTTATTTTGTTTCCATTTTTTCTCATTTTGTAGAACAATAATACAAATTGGCAGGTTTAGATTTTTTGAAACAACAATTACGAATTTGAAATTTATATGAAAGTTACTCATATCCTCCGAGTTATTTTCGAAACATGACAAAAATCAGAAAAATATTAATTTTTTTTCATTAGGAAGCTTGAATCTTGCGTTCCTTGACTTATTTGCATTTAAAAGGTTCAAAGTACTTTTTCTGAATTATTTTTATAAAACATTTAAAGACGAAAAGGGGCGAGAAGCAATAGAACCCCAATATTTATAAATAAAAATTTTATCATAGTGTATGAAATCCAATTAAAAGAAACTCAGAATCAATGTACGAATGCACAGGAGGAATAAAGAAATTAGCAAAGCAACCAAACAATCCAAATTAAAACACTAAATTCACCACATAATATTACTTTTTTGTGTAAACATTTTGTACGAAAACTTTTATTTTCAGCCAATCTTTGTTGATAAATAATTCTGGTTCGTTAGTGTCGCTGTAATCAGTGTCATTTTTCTCCTTTTTCCATTATGAAAAACAATTTCGATATTTCGTGGACTCCCGAGGTTTGACTCATGATTATTGCCAGCAAGATGTTTCCTCGCGTTGAAGTAATTGATGAAGGATTTTTTTCTCTGCAGAGTTTGACATGTTTCGCTAATATTTTGCATTCTATTAAGTATTAGCAGTCGCTCAAAGATATGGATTGCCTTTTGGTACAAAGCGATCCACAACTTTGAGTAACTTTTTAATATGCTCCTGAGCATCGACTGATTTAAATAGTATCGTAAACTGTGTCGAGAGCTACAATTTTTTTATATAAAGTTTTCGTCCATCATACAGGGTGCGCGCCACATTTGTAAAAACATTATTGCGAATGTCTAGTACTTGTTCAAATTGGTATTTACCAAAGATTTTCGCAACTTTGGAGTTCAGCGAAACATGAGACACTTTATACAGGGTGCATGCACAATGAAATTACATCGATTTTGCGAAAGTTCCATTGTGGTCCGCAGATGCATTTTAGAAAAACAATGCGTTCCTCTAGCACAAGAAACTGCGAAGCGGCATTTCGAAAGCAATCTTGTCTTGTAATAAGATAACTATAATTTTTACAAATATAAATATCTAAACAATTTGGTAAATTGAAATTTGTAAGTTACGTGTGGTCTAAAATGCTTCGTTTTCGTGTTACAGTTTTTTTTTCAGGTCATTTCCAATATTTGTTGTGATTTTGAGATAGTATTTCACCTCGTTAATATTTAGTATTGATTAATTTAATTTTATTTAAAAATAATTTATGTTAATTAAACACTTTTTAAGCACTTCAAACCCAAAATATTTCGAACGCGGGAAAAAAAGGACATTTGCGATGTAATGATTGAGAAATTATTTTTTTTTACAAAAATATAATATACGCTGGTACAAAAAGCCTCTAAAATCGAGAAAAGGACACGTAGCACTCAACAAGTAAGAGCTAATTTTAAGCAAATTTAAAAAAAAACCGTTGGTTAATAAATCGGCAACTTATACAGACACAAAAATATCTACAAATAAAATTGTGACTATCTCGAAATTTTAGACCAAGCGTTTTTAGCTTTTTGTTTGCAACTTTTCAGCAAAGCAAACAAGCAAAGAAATTTGCAATTATCGCAATTTCTTTTTCATAGTTTTCAATGCAACAAATGATATTTATATTTAAAGTAATTAAAAAAAAATCTTCATTTTTTATAACAGAAAAAGGCATATTTCAATAATATATTTGTCAAATTCTAATAACGTAATATGTGTCAATAAATTAACTATCAAAGCCTCTGTCAAAAAAAAAAAGAATAAATTTGGCAGATAAAACAATTGAATCGCATTTCCGGTTTTACTGAAATTACTCTATGTTTCTCTATTTTTGCATTTTGCGTCTGTTAATTAATTAATAGTTCTAAAATTATAATTTTCATTGTCGATAGTGATTTCTGAAAATGTCTCTTCGACTGAGTCAGCAATTCTGGTTAAAATACTATAATGAGTTTTAATACTTGTTTCGAAGGCTGTCATACGAGGAGAAGAATCATCTAACATTTCTGTGAGAGACGAAAGTATTTTATTATGTCGTATGGAATCATGGAATCTTTCTAGTGATCCATTAGATTGTGGGTGGCTAGCGCTCGAAAAAGTTGGTTTTATATCGTACAAGAGACAAAGATCTTTGACAACGGAGTTATCAAATTCTCGGCCATGGTCACAATGTATTCTAAGAGGAGTTCCAAAATGTTGGAAGTAGAGAAGAAGGATAGTTACGATTGTAGAAGCTTTTTTGTCTTTTATTGGATATGCCTGGGTGAATTTTGTGAGTTCATCTCTTATGGTAAGGGCGTCATTACGAACTGGGAATTCGAAAATATCGATGTTAATGCGCTCAAAAGGAGTTTTAGGAGTTTCTGTGATAACTAATGGTGTGCTGAGGTTTTTACGATAGATCTTGACTTTTTGACATATTTCGCACTTTCTAATATAGTTTTCGACATCTTTGGTCAAGGTTGGCTAATTGTAGTTTTGTTTTATTCGATTAACTGTTTCGTTGATTCCGCGATGTAAATTGTTTTTTCCTGAATGGTATTGGTCTGAAATGATAGAGATTTCGTCTTGATCGGGAGTTCGAACTATATCTTGGCAGATTCTTAGTTTTATATCCTTTTCGGAAAATATAAAGGAGAATACTTGTAATATCGGAAGTTGTAAATTATTTTCAATACCATATAGTTTTGAAAGATCAATGTTATTTTTTACTGTGAATAAAATATAGAATAAATGTTCAACTACAGTTTCATTGTCATATGCAAGAGGGATTATATAATATTTCCTGCCTTTGACGGTTTTGCTAGAAAAAATGTTAATTTTGTTAAATGTAAAATTTATATCTTCTTCAAAAATGTCGTCCATTATTTTGTTATGCAAATCATTAAGTTTTGATTACCAAAAGAAAGTGACAATATCTTTGTGGTTTTTGTCGAGAAGTTGAGAATTAGAGGTTTCTATTTGGGAATAATCTATAATGGATGTGGTTTTACGAAGGTATGCGAAGTTGTTGTATTCTTCTGTAACTTCCGCTATGTCGTCTTAGTTATCTGCATTATTAGATTAGATTAGATTCTTATTTACTTGTGGATAGTCTGTTGTGAATCTCATCGTTATTAGATGCGAGGGTAATGTCGAATATGGTTAATTTTAACTCGGGATATAGCGTCTGCGTTCTTATTTATTTTACAGAGCTTATACACAATGGTAGAGTCGTATACTTCAAGCTTAAGACGCCATCGAGCTAAACGACTACCAGGATCATTTATAGAAAATAACCAAGTTAAAGGACGACGGTCAGTAACGAGAATAAATTTTCCTCTGAACAGATAAATGCGGAAATGCTTGACTGCGCATACTATGGCAAGACATTCCTGCTGTATAGTTGAATATTTCGTGTCTGCACTGCATAGAGTTCTAGAGGCGTATGCTATGGGAAGGTCTATTCAAATTGGACCTTGTGAAAGAAATGCAGCAATGGCAAATGCACTGGCATCGGTGGTTAGGACAAAAGTTTCCTCAAAATTAGGATAAATAAGTATGGGGTCACATGTTAGAGTTTTTTTAAGTTCATTAATCGAGTTTTTGCATTCTAAATTGAATACGAATGGTGTGTCTTTTTGGAGAAGTCTAGTTAGAGGTTTTGAGATCTAAGCGAAATTGGTGTTAAAACGTTAATGTAACCGGCTAAACCAAGGAAGGATTTAATGTCTTTCGGCGATTTTGATTATGAAATTTTTTGAATAGCGGCTATTTTGTCGGGATTGGCTTTGACTCCGTCTTGGGTTACACGATGCCCCAGGTAAGCTACTTCCTTTAGAAGAAATTCACACTTGTCAGGTTGGAGTTTGAGGTTTTGCACCGCGAAGACGTTTGAAGACATTAGTTAACCTTTGTATATGTTCGTGTATGGTAGCGAAATAAACGATAATATTGTCCATGTCGTTTTAAAGAGCTAAGAGAATGTTGTCCATGATACGTTGGAAAATGGATGGAGAATTTTTTAGTCCGGAAGGTAAACGAAGAAATTCAAAATGACCATTTTCAACCAAAAATGCAGTTTTGGCAACGTCCGTGTGATCAATTTTAACTTGCTGAAACCCAGAGGCTAGGTCCAAAGTAGTGAAATATTGACATCTACCTAACTGGTCTAAAAGATCGGAAATATTGGGAAGGGGGTATTTATCGTCGACAGGGACTAGCCTTAATTTGCGATAGTCGATGACTACGCGCCATTTTTGTTTCATAGAAGCGTCTAATTTTTTGGGACAACCCAAACAGGGGAAGACCATGGAGAAGTGTAAGGTCGAATGTAAGGTCCTTGTTCGAGCATTTTGTTGACTTGTGACTTTACCTCTTGTTTGTGGACATGTGGGTACCTTATGATTTTGTAAAAAATGGTCTAGCGTTGTTCGTTTCAATAGTATATTTAATTTCGTTAGTGAAACTTAAATGATCTCCTTCTAAATATCAGAAATATCAGAAAAATCAAGACATAATTGTGTTATTAATTCTTTTTCTTCTTCGTTTTAATCGTTAATTTCTTTTCCGTTAAGATTAGTGTTAAAAGGTTCGATAGATAAATTTGATAAATCTATAATTTTAGGATAGCATTAGCTTTAACAACAGTAGTTAAAAATTCACCTTTGTTATTTGCTTTAAGTGAAGCATTAGGTAACTTAACTTTTTCGCATTCTGGAGAGTGTAGAATAGCGTCTGTGTTTGTTAAATTACATTTTAATTTAAAAATTCTTTGTTCATATTTGTTAGAAATTTTGGGAAAAAGAGATTCATGTCCTACTTTATGAAAAGTAATTCGTTATAAGTTTTTTGGAATTTAAATCGATTGTACATTAATAACGATCGAGAAAATTCGATATTCGATATCAAGATCGTAAAAAGGACCTTATGTTTGTCATTATCCGTGAACGGAATAAGTGTGGATTCTTTAATGAAAATTTTTTTATTTGTTATATCTTAGATGGTAATATTGTCTGGAACTCGTGTGCTTGTGTATGTAGTCTTCAGCGGATTTATATTTAAAGATAGAACTACCTGCTCCTTTATCAATTAATATTTTGAATTTTGGTGTAGCGTCAAAAATATAAAACAAATTTTTTGAATTTACTGTAAGAAGAGGATTTAGCAGAAGTTCTGTTCTGAAAAGTTTAGATTGGTGTTCATATTGTCTAAATTTAGGGATGTCATCCGTTCGTTTGTTGAACTCCGACTGGAATCCTGTACGTAGTGTTTTCATCGCGCCAGCATTGAAGATG
This sequence comes from Cylas formicarius, assembly GCF_029955315.1. Lineage (NCBI taxonomy): Eukaryota > Metazoa > Arthropoda > Insecta > Coleoptera > Brentidae > Cylas > Cylas formicarius. The sequence continues at coordinate 20,488,262 of NW_026844365.1, forward strand.
TCAAGTGAGATCTTGGCGAAACGTCTGTAGCATTCCAGTCGGAGTTAATATCCCGGAATATAGTATCAACACATTTTTCCAGGCAGGAATCATAATGCTATAAATAATTATATTAAGATCTGTTGATATGTCGGTTATTGCTAAGTTTTGACGTTTCTTGTTTTTGAAATTAAAAGGTTTACTGTTGTTTGAAGAAATTTACTGCGTGAATATTTCTTTGTGCTTATTCCATTTGTCTGCTTGTAGGTACATTTGGTATGCCTGCTTGAGAAACTGTACGCTGCTGTACCAATAAATGCGCCAATTCCAAATGACAACCAATATTACGCCAGAAATCAAGCCATGGTAGGCAAATGGGCTTGCGGATTGGGTTACGCACCTTGCATAGAGGATGCTCGCCCATTCTTCCAAGATTATAACGAAGGCACATTGTGAGTTTTTAATATTGTATATCCAAAACATCATTAATGAAAAACGTGAATGCCTCTACCGTCGCACCAGACAAAATTCAGTATCCTTCTTTAAGCTTATTTATGCACCATCGGAACCATATTCAATTTTCTCTAAACATAAAACTTCTTGCTCCATGCGCTTGGTCCAAATTTAGGACATTCTTCGATGTTGACAAGTCTACATGATTATCGGCTTTTACAATGATTCATGACAATGTAAAAGAAAGGCCTTAAGTTTTAAGGTATACGTAAAGATATAGGTAGGTAGGGCATAGTTAGTCTTGTACATCTAACAAACAAAGATAACCGCAGAAGCTGCATTAATAATTGCCATTAAAACAATAGGTATCGCACAACAGTTTTACTGAGTTTTTTGGAAATTTGATTTTAAACATCCCTTAAACCAATGCTCAGTATTCAATTCACTCTCAGATTCTTTGAGAAACCTATACATTTCTATTTTAATTACTCTAAAGCTCCCTTAAAATATGCAAATCACGATATTGACTTCAAAGTAAAAAAAATCATCCGTTGTTACTCGCACAGTGCCAAAAAAGTTTCTAAATCCGCACAATGAAATCGGAATGATGTTATTATTGACAAAGTAATCGTACATCTCAGTAAACAAAACTCTCTCAAATTGAAAGTTGCTTAATGACAAAACCGAAGAATTTCAATTTTTATTTCGACTCGCTGCAAACATTTTTCAATATTTAAAAGATTCACTATCTTTCAATAGATATTGTTTCGACAATTTTAGCATAAACCCGCATGTGGGGACCGAAGCAGTGTGCAATGTCATACGTTTCTCAGCAAATGAGTCTTACTTTCAGTACCTTTTGGATGAGTATAAAAGCGATACAGTTACCGAATGGTGGCAAGAGCAACTGATAATACAAATGACCTGCGTTCCTGACATCAACAAGATTCAACTGTAAGTAACAATTGTTACCGAGATTGTTTGCAAATTACCCGGAAAGTATTAGTTAAGAACTAGACATGGCAACAGAAAACCGAACCCACAAGGTTTCGGATGAACGCCCATCAAAACCGAAATTTGCGTTCAGACATCAGGTTCTAAAAACTTCCGAATGATTGGTCGCTAGTGAAGTGCCAATTTTTAAAATTTATATCCTTTTGTCTAAACATTCATTTATTGTCTTATTTATTATGGGTTAACTTCGAAATATGCCGGGTGTAAGAACAAAGACGCATTCGGGAAATGGATGATCCTAAAATTAGATGGAAAGTGTTAAGTAAAAATTCCATTATAAAATTTTGGAAATTATTTTTCAGTTCTTAAAATGATTACCAGGGGCGTAATTCCTTGACTGTATATATATATATATATATATATATATATATATATATATATATATATATATATATATATATATATATATATATATTAATTTGTGTTCGGTTACGCAACAAATTTGTGTATAAATTTGTTGGTACCAATCTGTAATTCCAAGATCACTCTGGTTCCCCGAATCCGAAGTAAAATGACCGTAATCATGCCCTGACTTACCCCAAATTTCCTTGTGGAGGATGTGCTGGGTTGAAGGGAATGCGCTGCATGGTTCTACCGGAGGGTTCCACTCTTGAGGGTGTTGCACACTGCTTTTCAAAACAGGTGTTTAAATTTCCGACTCGCAACGCGCAATTCTCGATTCCGGCACGGCCGCTCGCGAAGTGCCGGAGGCAGGTAAAAATGGAGTAACAAAAAATGTTTATATAAAAGAAGGAAAGGTTTCCGGGGAATAAAGGAGGGAGAACAAGACGGAGTATACAGTTGTCAAGGCATGTATATACGCACAAAATAATAATAATTAAACTATATCCCGAAACCCAAAGCACTTCCTAAAGTGAATGAATACCACCCAACGTAAACATAAAGTTAAATAAAAGTAAGATAAAAAAAGAAAAAGAAATACAAAAGTAAATGGAGACAGAACATTCCGCCCTCCCTGAAAATACCTGAGGGATCGGAAGGTTATTTTCTGAATCAGATCGCTAGAGGAAGAGGGCAAAGCTTAACTAGGGGTCGCTTAATCAAACACTTTGCCGTCCTTACGGTAGCTACTCTTGCAATATTATCTGCACCGGGATGCAGTTCTGCTATGCGACCTAGTGCCCATTTTAATGGAGAAGTCTGTTCGTCTTTGATTAAGACCATAGTATTGGAGTCAACGGACGCATTGTGGTCGTTCCACTTTGCCCGTTGTTGCAGTGTATGTAGATAGTCTTTGTGCCACCGACGCCAAAAGTCGCGATGCAATCTTTGCAAAAGTTGCCATCTAGATAACAAGTTCAATTTTAACTGACTTGTATCGGGATTTGGAATAACCGACAGAGGCTCTAAGGATAAAAAATGGCCCGGCGTCAACGCGGTCAAATCGCTTGGGTCCGTGCTAACGGGACATAAGGGTCTAGAGTTCAAGATAGCTTCGACTTGAGTCGTGCAAGTGTAAAGCTCCTCAAAGGTAAGAATTTGTTCGCCGATAACACGCAGTAAATGTGTTTTCGCCGACTTGATGTTACCTTTCCATAGGCCCCCCATATGGGGTGCAGAAGGAGGGTTGAAATGCCATCGGATTGACTCGTGTATAGCTACGTGAGCATAGATTTCTTTAAGATGTTTTGAGGCGGCAACAAAATTAGTGCCGTTGTCCGAGTAAACGTTACTGACGCGGCCACGCCGTGCTATGAAACGTCAAAATGCGGCTAAAAAAGTATCGGCCGATAAATCGGAGACAATTTCCAAGTGCACTGCTTTAGTGCAGCAGCAAATAAGCAGTACGATGTAGGCTTTAAGTCTCTTGGCGCCGCGTAAGCGGTTCATGGTAATAGGAAAACTTCCCGTTAGATCAACACCCACGTTTTCAAAAGCTTTGGCTTGTGAAACCCGAAATTTTGGCAAGTTTCCCAGAAGGGGCTGAAAAGGCGTCGGGTGCGTACGCCAGCAAGTGATACAACGCGAAATTATTTTGCGTATAAGTTTCTTAGCCCCACATATCCAGTAATTTTGGAAAAGTAGAAAGAGTGTGGTTTGTACGCCGGCATGCATATATTTCTCGTGCAAATCCTTAATAAGTAAATCTGCAAACCGAGAATTTCTGGGTAAGAGTATCGGATATTTTTTATCGTAATCTAGTTCTGAATTACATAGACGTCCGCCAACACGCCAAATATCATTTTGATCTAAGAACGGATTGAGCTTTCTGAAAACTTTAGGTAGACGTTTACCTTTTTTGAGGAGTGAAATTTCGTTATCAAAATAGCTCTGTTGAATATGTTTAACAAAGGTGTTAGTTGCGCTTTGTAATTCGAAAAAGAGTAGCCATGAAGGAGCAGTAAGAACCTTTGGTTCGTAAAATGTTTTGGAACGAATATTATGTATAAATCTTAGAACGTAGCCTAAAACCCGAATAAGTTTTCTAGCATTAGAGATGTTGTTTAACATAGTGTCTAAAAAGTATGGTGTTATCGTCGACGTGAGTACAATTCTGCGCTCTTCTTCGAAAGCTTCGGAAGGGGTTTCGATTTTAATTTTAGTAAATTCCCACAATTCTTGCGAAGTGCGAAGAAATGCGGGTCCCTGCCACCAAAGCGTACATTGTATTAAATCCGAGGGAAGTAAATCACGTGACCCGGGATCCGCGGCGTTGAATTCGGACGGAACGTGGTTCTAGTCGCAAGCCGCAATTTTTTCTTGAATATAAGTCACCCGGTTGGCCACGAAAGTTTTCCACCCGAAAGAAGCACCTTTTATCCACGAAATTATCCAAAAAATTATCTTGTTAGCAAAGGAGCGTTGTACAAAATGCATTAATTTGGCAAGTAATACCGCAGAACAATGTTCTAATCTTGGAAGGCTAATTCTCTTAACTGGCGCTACTTTCGACTTTGCGCACACAAAGTACGATTTGTAGGTGCCATCCTGGTTCGAAACGCGAAAAAATATAGTGGCGCACATGCCTCGCTCAGACGCGTCGCAGAAGCCCACAATCTGACAAAAAATGGAATTCGAAAGGTCAATCGAACGGGGTATTTTAAAATCCGAAAACAAATTAAGTTCGCTGACGAATGTTTTCCATTTTAAAATAATGTCCGCGGGTGCAAGCTCATCCCAATCCAATTTCAATTGCCACAAGTATTGAATTAGCGTTTTTGCCAGAAATGTGACCATGGTAAGCATACCTAGTGGATCATAACATCTAGCAAGTGTACTAAGAAATTTCTTTTGGTGCATAATTTAGAAGTGCAAGTAAAAGAGTAAAAAAAAGGTCTGTTTGCGGATCCCACCGCAAACCTAGTTTTTTTAACGGAGTATCATTCTCCAAATCGAGGGAAAAGTCGCGAATCCGTATGTGGGTTTCTGGTAAATTCGCGAGTAATTTAGGTTCATTGGAAGCCCATTTTTTAAGTTCGAAACCTCCCCGACGGAGCAGTTCTATTAGCTTTTTTTTCATAAGCGAAAGTTGCTCTAAATCTGGACAAGAAACCGCACAATCATCTATATAAACCGACTCTTTTAGTATCTTAGAAGCGAGGGGTAGGTCGTGATAATAATCAGCTAATTGTAACAGTAAAGTTACGGTTTGTAATTCGTAATCTGACACTGGATCCTCGGGATTAAAACGCCATAAGATTCTTTGGTATTTCCTTTGACTTGATTCAACATTTATCATGCGATACATTTTGGAAATGTCAGTGACGAAACAATATTTATGTAGTCGAAAATTAAGCAGAATGGTTACCAAATCGCGTTGTAACTTAGGACCGGCGTATAACACCTGATTTAGACTTGGCTTATTGGTTGCATGGCTTGACGCATCGAATACAATCCGTACGGCAGTACTTCGAGAATCTTCTTTTATAACCGCGTGATGCCCGATATAAAAACATTCGTGCAAATGTTCATCGCTGGGGCGCGAAACCGGACCCATATGGCCCATGGCTAAATATTCCTCCATAATCTCGGAATAGGTATGGTATAAGTCTTTGTTACGTAGCAACCGGTTTTCTAAAGAGTAAAACCGCTTAAGGGTGAGAGCTCGGGTGTCTCCAAAATCCGGAGATGTGATTCGGAATGGCAAAGAAACTGTATATCTACCTTTCGTATCGCGGGTAGTTGTATCTGCATAGTATTTTTCGCAATAAATATCTGAAGGTGGCTTTGGCAGCACATTGGGAATTTCCTCGGTTTCCCAGAATTTTTGTAGGGCATTATTTAGGTCGATATTTGACACCGTAATAAAATACGCGGATATGGTTTTAGAATTGGATGGGCCGGCATCCAAAGGCATTTTACCGATTAAGGTCCAACCGAAAACTGTATTTAAGCAAGTAGGGACATTGGGTCCAAAGTAAAGACGACCGTCCTGTATAAGAGATCCATAAATTTCAGCACCAATAAGAAGTTGTACTTCGGATTGAGTATACCATTGAGGATCAGCGAGCTTTAGTCCTTTTAAAAATTCCAAAGAATTTGGATCAAACGACATGTTTGGCATTTTGTTACAAATTTGTCGACTACAACAGTTTCTACATGAAACGTGTGTGATTTGGTGGCAAGTGGCGCAATTTCGCAATGTACCGCGCTGTATGCGGACATACTCATACTTTCTAAGCCGTTAATACTTATTGAAATATTGTATTTAGAAAGACCCAGCATTGTAGCGCACCTTTTTGTAAGAAATGAGGTTTGAGCACCCGAATCTAGAATAGCGCGAATTGGATGCCAATTCCCATGAACGTCACGAATATGTAATAACGCGGTCGAAAGCAGGGTATCGTGATCATTTAGAGCTATGCCGACAGTGACATTTCTGTGTAGAGTCAGTTCGTCTGATTCTTGCGTACTCCGAGATTCCGAAACTGGTGATCCGGGGGGAGGGGAAGGGTTGCCTTTTAAACATAAAAGGCTATGATGCTTGTAACCGCAATGTCTGCATCTTTTCTGTGAAGAACATTGGGCCACGACATGTAAGTTTGCCAAGCAATTAGTGCAACCTTTGTTATTTTTAATGAAATTAACGCGTTCGTGCACCGGTTGAGCAAAAAAGGCATGGCATCTGTTTATCAAATGACCTTTCTTGCACCAAAAACATGTGTTCTGTTTTAACGATAAAGGTCGTTGACTTTTATTTGTAAAAAAAGCGTTAGTATGTTTACGAGGGGATCGCGTAAAGTTCGAATGATTGGATTTCGGCGGAACGTTTTGTTTTAGTGATAACTCGAGCGACTCTAACGCGGTGCAGTGCTGCTCAAGAAAATTATAAATGTCACCGTATGTGGGCATTTCATTAGATGAATGCTTTTGTTCAAACAGTTTACGCGTGACTGGATCTAAGCGGTCCAGTAAAATATTTGCCATAATAAAACACCACTGCGACGTCACGTAACCCATGTTTTGTAAACAGTCTAAGTTATCTTTAAATGTATCTAAGAGCCTACGGAGGCTAATGACGTCATCACTCGGAAGGGGCGGAGAATGTTCTATAGCTTTCCAATAAGAAACAGCACCCAAGCGTTTATTGTCATATCTATTTATTAACGCGTCATAGGCCGTAGTATAATTCTCACCAATTAATTTAATATTTTTTATTAAATTTAAAGCCGGCCCCTTTAAGACAGTACGCAGATATTTAAACTTTTCAATATCGGAACATCCCCGTGAATGTATTATCGCGTTATATATTTCAATGAATGAGGGAAACTCCTCGATTTCTCCGGAAAAACTAGGGACGTTTAGTTTGGGCAAAGAATATTCTTGTTCTGGTACAATTATAGTTTGATTGTGTTCCCTGCTTTGGGTTAAATCAACCGTTTCTGTTTCGAATAAATCAAAATAAGTGGACTCGATTTCTACGCATCCCGTTAAGAAATTGGTTTGAATGTTATGCTCCTCCGCAAGAGCCTCGGAATCGTCTGCAAGTAGAGAGACTACCGCACTTTTAAAACTTTTTAAAATTAATTTTAAATTTGGAGTGGGAGGCGGGGTTCGTTTTGGCATGATTAGCCAAGGATTCGATCAGGTCCAACTGATTAAGCACGGTTTGACGCAGGGCTTAAGCGCACGCAATTTTTCTTTCTTTCTCACCTGCAGGAGGCATGGTAGAAGTAGTAGGATTATGATTCGTAAATAGCGAAACAAATACCAAATTTATTAGGTACTTTTGGAAGCGCCCCCGTATTCTACACTCAACGGTCGCGTTTGGGATGGCTTCCAACAACAAGTCTAATGTTTATGGATTCGTAAAAAAAAATAATAATTGTATTGAGAATTCAAAGTAAATTATTGAATTTGGCAGGCACCGTATTGACCGGCAGGTGAGACAAAAAAAAGGGATTTCGCCGGAGCGAGTTCGCGATTATTTTTTGTCGTCTTTGGAACGAGAAAGACAACCTACATACACGTGCAAATAGCAGAAATCAAGATGTATTTTTTGATTTAGAATCGGTCGTTTCTCAATTTGTATATTGAGAGTTTATGACACCATTTTCTAGGGGGCATACGAAGGCATAGTAGTATATTGAAGAAATAAGTAATAACCTAGGATGTGCTTTGGAAAAGTAAAATGAATAAAAGGAAAAATATTCTTGAGTAAATAAGCGGTTATGCAATGTCTCAAGAGTAAGGATTCGGCTCACAGAGAATCCGGCTCGAAGGAATAATAGTTTGTGTTTGGTTACGCAACAAATTTGTGTATAAATTTGTTGGTACCAATCTGTAATTCCAAGATCACTCTGGTTCCCCGAATCCGAAGTAAAATGACCGTAATCATGCCCTGACTTACCCCAAATTTCCTTGTGGAGGATGTGCTGGGTTGAAGGGAATGCGCTGCATGGTTCTACCGGAGGGTTCCACTCTTGAGGGTGTTGCACACTGCTTTTCAAAACAGGTGTTCAAATTTCCGACTCGCAACGCGCAATTCTCGATTCCGGCACGGCCGCTCGCGAAGTGCCGGAGGCAGGTAAAAATGGAGTAACAAAAAATGTATATATAAAAGAAGGAAAGGTTTCCCGGGAATAAAGGAGGGAGAACAAGACGGAGTATACAGTTGTCAAGGCATGTATATACGCACAAAATAATAATAATTAAACTATATCCCGAAACCCAAAGCACTTCCTAAAGTGAATGAATACCACCCAACGTAAAAAAAAAAATCATTCGTAAAGTTAAATAAAAGTAAGATAAAAAAAGAAAAAGAAATACAAAAGTAAATGGAGACAGAACATTATATATATATATATATATATATATATATATATATATATATATATATATATATATATATATATATATATATATATATATATATATATATATATATATATATATATATATATATATATATATATATATATATATATATATATATATATATATATATATATATATATATATATATATATATATATATATATATATATATATATATATATATATATATATATATATATATATATATATATGTATATATATATAACAATTAGTTTTAGTCAACTAATCAAAATTAATAAATTGTTGAGCACGATTTAATTGACTATTTAAAGTCAAACATTTTCTCAAAATGTAAATATTTTTTTAGCAATAAGTTCTTTTAGTCATATTTAAGGTTAGGACGATAATTTTGATATGCGGTTTTCACTGAATTTCTGGACCCTTATTTAATTATCTAATGCCATCTCGTTGGGTTTATTCTTTTTCATAAAATTGTTTTCTTAATTTACAACTTTGTCAAAGATATTTTCAATGACTTCGAATGTTTTAAAATGCGTTAAGCGTATTTGGAGATATGCAGAGATAGTTCAAAAAAAAGTTTTAATTTTTTTACTATTAAGATAGTCACCCACTCTTATTTTTTGTTTCATTTTTATGTTTATTTTGTTAGAAATCGGGTAAGGTCGGAAATTTTCAGATAATCCTAGTTATTTAGTGTTTTACTTTGTGAAGTGGCCACTAATGCGGAGAGACAGTTTAATGTTCTTACAGCAATTGTGGAATGTCTATTTAAAATGTTGCAGACTATGACCCTTAACACCCTTCTTACAGGCTTAGAGCCTAGATTAGGTCAACTCATTCGTGTCAGTAACCCCACTTCACTATTGGAATTTCAAGCAAGGATTCGTCGAGAACTTCAACTGTCATAATTGGAAAATCAAAAATTTGTCAAACCTAATCCTTCTAAATCACATTCGAATCATAATCGAATAATCGAACCCCTCTCCAGCAAGCCAAATGCACTTTGTGCAAATCAATGTAGAAATACGCATGTATTGGATTTTACCTGTTCCAATTTTGGACAATCGAACACGATTATCTCATATAATTCCAACAATAAAATATATTGCGCGTGATACTTTACTCGATGTACTACATGAAGATCTGAAAAGCTGCAAAACAAAGTCCCAGTAAAGAAAGAATAGAAAAGCCTGTTGTGAAGCACAGATGCTTAGACACTCCGATCGTGTTCCTGTTCCTGTCAATATTCAATCGTTTTAGCCTCCGATTACAGCGTAATAGAAATCTATTTTAATTATTAGTTAATTACCGTATCCGAACCAATCTACATTAAATGTAAAAAAAAGGAACCTCGTTGTCGAGATGTTGAAAACTAATTCTCTACTTAGACAACAACCGGATTGCAGTGCATTTATTGAAAACTTCATAGTACGAGCTAAACACTTTGCAGAACAGTATAAAAACGTGACCTACAATAGCCAATTTGTCCAGGAAGAGGCACTTGAATAATTCCTGCACGGTAGGGACAACGCCAAAACAAAATAAATGTTTAAAATATTTGGTCGTGAACCATATGGGAAAAGTGGACTCGGACAAAAGGATCGCGGATCGCGACGCAGTTAGTGGTGACAGAGCGAGCACTTACAAAGACATTCTTGTCACGCACTTAGGTTCAACAACATTCGGGACAAGCGGGGAATTTATATAAGTATATTATATAACAAGAATTTGAGTCAGGAATTTATTTAAAAAACGAGTGAGTTTACCAAACTCGTTGAATACTATAATTTTTCTACGACCGTTAGGTTTTGGGTAAATTTTTTTGGGTAAACAGCAATACATTCAGAATTGACAAACGTCAAAATTCAAGCCGAAAACATCCGATTGCTCCGCAACCCGTGCGGTAAAATCCCGGAAATGTCCGAAGTAGCAGTGGTTGTGCTGGTTCATAACTGTTCGGCTCTAAATAGCCCATGTAGGTTTATATTAGATTCAGGTAACCAAGCTAATTTATTGGCTCTGAATTGTTGTAAAAGGTTAGGTCTAAAACTTTCGAAACGTAATTCTTCGGTTCAGGGTTTAGGTGGATTACGTCTCATAATTGCTACATAGTAGAAAATTTTTTTTTCTTTAAGAATTTTATTTAGTCTCGAGTGCAGCAAGACTGTTTGTCATTTATCAATTAATCGAACCTTAGAAACCCAGCTGGAAAAATTCCGGCTCATCGAAGAATATTCCTTTGTAAAACATTGTACCGAGGAAGAAACTCTTTGCGAAAATATATTTGCTGAAACTGTTCTATGCGGCAAGACAAAACGCTTTGATTTAACTATCCAAAATATATCGGTTAATAAAAGTGAAATGAATAGAAGCATTTTTTTATTCACCCCACCATGGGTTAATAAATATTTCTAGCGCTACAGTATTAAGGGTAATTTTTGATGCATCTCGTCTTTCGTAATAATCAATGATCTGTCCGTGTGTACACATTGGCCTATTCTCAATAATACTTTTTCTCTTCTCTTTTCTTTTTCTTTTCTCTTTTAATCTTCACGATATTCTATCGTGACAAACAAACAATCCCAAAATATCACTCAGCAATATAATCTTTCATCTGTTTCAAGCACATTTCGTACGTTAGGTCTAATTTTACCAATCATTAAGCATTAAAATATTGCACTCTTAAACAATGGCAATGCCTTTCAGATGAAACACAACCTGTTAATAAGTTAAACATTAATCGACATGTATTTTTACCAAATCCAATGCTTATCGCAATGCATCGCTTTTCTGATGAGTCTCAAACTGCATATGCAACTATTTATTTCAAATCAATTAAGGAAAAAAGCGGTATAACTATAAGGTTGTTGCGTGAAAAATAGCGCGTAACTAGCTATTCCAAGGTCAGAATTATACTCACCCCTTCTGACTTTTTGAAAGAGGCAGACTCTTCAGTTACAAATCAATAATTATTTTTGGACAGATGGCACTATAGTCTTACCATGACTATTTTACCTCCAAGTGCATTAAACAAATTGGTAGCGAGTTGAGTTGCTGACATTCAAAGGAAAACAAAAATCTCGTAGTTGAATCATGTTCATACAAACAAAAATTCCGCTGACGTTGTCTCTAGAGGTGTCAGCCCGTCAGAGTTCAAGTCCTCAAGCTACAAAAAAGTGATCCGATATTCCCGGAAAAAGAATTACTAGAACAATTTTTATAATTACCTCTACTAAAAGTATTGATGTTTTTCTAAAATATACTTCCTTATATAGTGATATTGAAAAATCGCTGAAAGTAGTATCTTCCCTAACTTCTGCATCCCCAACCAACCCAAAAAAAAATTCAAATTTAGTGTGGCCAGTGAAGGAAAGATGTTGCGCATTAATAGCTCAAGTTTTGGTTGCCAGTTGTCACTCCTAATATGGATAGAGGGTATTTTTTGTGTTAGTGCTTTTTGACAATTTTTTTTGCATCCTGTACTCGCGGGAGGCGAGCGCGGTCGACGATGTTACGGGAACAGGAATTATTATGTCACCGAGGTAGCGCAAAATCAATAAAAATTCTATGGGGTGTTGTTCTTGAATTCAGTTAAAAGGGGATCTTTTTCGATGTATTGTCCGCGAATTATTTTTTGGCAGGCGGTTATTTCAAAAACGTGGGGGTATATAAGTGAGGGAAAAGGCTTAAAGGCTATATCGTGATTTATTATACTTGCTGACGCACCTGTATCAATAAGAATGTTGATTTTATATCTATTACTATACATGTAAGGCAAAAGCGTTTGTGATGTATAATTATTTAAACTTAAGTCGATTCTAGATACGGCGTATTTATTGAAAAATTTTGTTCCGAAAATTCTTGAGGAGAATTTTACTCGGTTTCTTGTGGAAATTCTTCCAAATGTATTATGAACTTCTTCGACAATAATTCCAGGGCGAGATGGACCTTGTTTTGCAAAATGATTGTATCTGGCATTGTGAAAGCTGTTTTGAAAATTTTGATTTTGATTGTTATTCCTATTGCTATCTTAATTACCATATTGATGATTCGGTCGATATGTGTTTCTTGAATTAGTCGACATGGGAATAGGTGTTGAGAATGTATGGAAACTGTTTTGAGGGTTAAACACATTAATTTTTCGTGTTTGGAATGCCTGTATGTTTGTAGGAAAATGTCTTTGTTGGGGTTGACTCGAGGGTAAATTAATAGCACTATGGGGAACGAATTGTAATTATATTGATTATTTTGATTATTTACATTAAACCATGGTGTAAAACGTTCATTTGTAGAGGGTCTGGGTGTATTTTTTTTTACGTATTTTGGCATGAAAAGTTTTTGTAATTAATTTGGGCTTGAATATTGTCGTACTGCCTACAAATACAAGTTTTTAGGGTTTTGTTGTCTTACAAAGGAACTATATGGTTCTTTTAGGGACAAAGTGAACTCCGATATACGGATGCCAACTTGAATTTTTAAAATAATGTCGGCATTACACTTATTTGAGCACCACCTATCCAAAAACACTTAAAATTTGCGGACGTCCATTTTCACGTGAGCTGGATAAAATTATACGAGGTGGTTCAAGGAGATTCCGCTTGTGTCTCTAGCATCGATTTCTGTGCCTGTATATTGTTTATATATTTAGTGGTGGCATGGACTTCCCCAATTTATATGTATAAAGCGATATTGACAACGGTTACATTGACTTCCATAATTTACCGTGTATATTGGAAATATGTTGTCGGGTTATGTTGGCTTCCCCATCTGACCGCACGTTATAGTTTTATTTTTAGTGGCCACATTGGTATCCCTTAAACTCAACGTTTCTGAATATTTTCATAAACTATAAAAATGTGTGTCGGCGTTACTTAACAATGAATCGTAGAAGTAAACGTATCTTGGATCTAGCTCGAGACAAGAGCCTAGCAGGTAGGAATTTTTATAATTATTGTATTAGCTTCATATTTTGTCAGGTATGTATAGCAAGCAACACAATACCGTCGGTTTTATTGTAGTATAGTATATGGGGTACCGTTAAATTGAATTTTTAAATTAACTTTAGCTTCCAATGTTGTTGTTGTTGTTCGGAAAATTGATGAAATTTCTTTAAAATTCGATTGCCTGAATAAATTATAAAAGGTCAGTTTTTTTATTTGCACTTTTTTTTGACAATATGTCAAAATTATTTTACAATTTGTTTTAAATCTAGTTTTTGCGCATCAACCATCACGAGAATTAATTCGCAGATTAAGATGCTTTCGAGATATTTAAAATAACTGGGATTCAACAACGAAATTACGGAAACACATCACAAACAATACAAAAGCCAAATCATTCATGTTAATATATTTTCAACATATTAAGCGATTCCGTTACTTTTTTTAATGTTAACCAGTTATTTGTGTCCGGTTATGTTTGAAAACTGCATTGCTAAATTTCAGAGGTAAGATCTCACTGAAAGATATGAAGGAAAGTTTATATAATCAAAGGGCCGAAAATGCAAGAAAATTTTTCTTTAATTCTGATCCACTCAACGCTTCCAAGCACAGATTGAAGGTCAAGCTGTAATGGTTAACAATTTTGGATCAAATAGTCCTTTAAAAATTAGTGGTCTTATAAACATGTTACGAGCAGATGAAACTTCGTTGGTTGCTAAGAAATATCAACTTATCTGTGAAGTTGGTAGGCGCTATATAAAAAGTCAAGAAGAAAAACATCTTTTGGTAATACCGAAGCGGAGCATGAGACGATTAGCTCGTTTATTCGTTAGCGTCAGAACTCTCAAAAATAATAAAACACTTAGTTTAGCTGAGATTCTCATACCTGAAATGTTTAAAATACTGGTTTTAGCTACAAGAAACATAGCAGACTATGACGCTGAAAATCGAAGTTTTAAGTTCCCTTCTTTGGCACTTCAGATGGGAACACTGATTAAACATGCAGTAAATACAGCGTGTTCTATCAAAATTCAAAAGGAAAATCCTCGTAAAGATTATATAGAAAATTTCAAGGAATTAATAAAACTTATTGATAATGACTGGGCAATTTAGGTTTCGAGCGAAGCCGGACAGAATTTGGCTTACCAAAAATTTAATAAACCAACATTAATATCTGTAGCGGAAGATATCAAGGTTAATTAAAATTAATCATTTTTTGAAACTTGTGTAAATATTGCATAATCGTCGAAAACATTTGTTTTATAATACAAGTTTTATCAGAAACCGAAACATAATTTTACCTCATAGATGCGGGTTTTAGCACCCAAGTTAACATATCCAATAAAAAATCAGTTTTGATATTCTCCTGAATATGGAGAAAATTGTGTTTCGGTTATATTAAGTTTATTTGTTTTCAGTTTTTTTGTTCATGTAAAAATAAAATTCAAAAAAAAGTAGAGATATCGCTTTGAAAACAATGTCTCACCAAATACAAACTATGAAATAATCTTTAAGGACTTCAATGACAGTTTAGATTACCAATTAAAAAAAAAGTCATTTTGTAATAGAGATAGTTAGATATATGATCAAAATTTCATCATTTTTTTAGGTAGTTTTTCTTTGTTTCAGAAACTCGACCAATATTTTAAAAATCTTATTTCACAAGCCAAACTTGTCTGGGCAGAAAAAGATCACAACGAAAAAGCTTATCGAGATTTACTGGAAGGGATATTTTGAAGTGTCATGATTTTTAACAAAAGGCGGGTATGGGAACTCCAAAGAATGACTCGTTAGTCTTTTTAGAAAACCAGGATTCAATCCCATCTTCCGAATTTGAAAAAGTGCCGACAAATTCCGAGAAAATTTTATTTAAATCACTCAAACGCATAGTCATTAGTGGAAAAAGGGGCAGAGGGGTTCCTGTACTTTTTGACAAAATCGCGATGGATTCTACGCTCTCTTTGGTAAATCTGAGAAAAAAAATTGATCTTGCAAAAAATCAGTATCTTTTTGGTTTACCGGGAACATTAAATCCAATTGGAGGATATACGGTCATGAGAAAACATTCATTACTGGCGCTTGGTGGAAACAAGGCGGCAGCATCATTGTTGACTTCCACTAGGTTAAGAAAACAGTTGGCAACTATCACTCAGATCTTTAAAATGGACAAAAATGAATTAGAGCAGCTTTCTTAATTTATGGGTCATACTGAAAAAACCCATTTAGAATTTTTTTTACCAAACCGCTAGAGTGAGCAAGTTATAATTACTTTCACAAAACAGTGCGTTATTTGAAAAGAACAAGGAGAAACTTCTGAGAGAAATAGAACTAAATGATGAGATCATAGACGAAAGTCATGACAATTCTTTAGAAAATATTTACGAAAATGTCTTAGAAAATCAAAACCCGAATCAATTGAAAAATCAGAATCAGGTTACTACCTTTGCTACATTGCTAGAGAAAAAAAAATGGAAACGTAAGCTGCTACCATGGACAAACGACCAGAAAAGAATTTCGGAATGTTTATTCAAAAAACATATTAAAAATAAAATTTCTCCAAAAAAGCAGGAGGTAATGAGCTTAATCGAGAGTTCCTCCTGGGATTTTTACAAACAAAACATGGTCAGTAATAAAAGTTTTAGTTTACCAATGTTAACGGATCTAATATGAAAACTATTCTTTCTATTCCAAATTTTTGCTACGAAAAAGATTTTGTTTTTATTTTATTGATGCAATCTATTTTATTTTAATTCATTTGATCATTGCGTATAAAATATGATAAATAAAGACTATTATATTTAATTTTGCATTTTTCTTATCCGTTATTTGCAATCCCTTGGACAGAACGAAATTCACATCCGCAATCCAGAATGGAGTGAGGGTAGAGTAATACAATTTCTATCCAATGAAGTGAGAACAAAAAATGTATATTAATTAATTAATTAACTTTTTTTTTGAATGTATAAATAAATAAAAAATAACTTAATGAAATGGAAATTTATTCTTTCAAAAGTTTGCATTCATTTACATCAAACCGAGAAGAATATTATAAAATCTAGAAGTTCTAGTATTCCTCAAAAACATTTTTCAAAAGCTTAAATGAGCATCACTCGAACCTCTTTCTACTTAAAATTTGAATGGTCAATGTTTAATGTCTAGTTAATATACTTTTGTTTTCACTTCTCCTAATCGTTTCCAGCGATTTTCGATTTTTTTTTCCTCAAAAACATTTTTCAAAAGCTTAAATGAGCATCACTCGGACCTCTTTCTACTTAAAATTTGAATGGTCAATGTTTATTGTCTAGTTAATATACTTTTATGTTTTCACTTCTCCTAATCGTTTCCAGCGATTTTCGATTTTTTTTTCGTCCCTAAGACAAAGCTGTTTTAGGTGTTTAAATTGTCATCTCTATATGCAATTATAACTCAAAAGCAAAATAAAATACTTTAAAATGGGCATAAACTGTTTCAAAAAATATATAAACATTAGTAAACTAAAAATGAACCTTTTCTAAATTTGTAAATAAAATATCTTCTTCGGATCAGCATATTCTTTTAAATTTATTGCATACGTAAATTTTTATTACTGACAATGTTCGGTTTGTAAAAATCCCAGGACAGTTCACGATTAATACGTTTTTTATTTTAATATGTTTTTTTAAAAACCGTTTTGTAATTTGTTTTTGATCGTCGTTCACGGTAACAACTTTAATTTTCTTTTTTTTTTCTCTAAGAATTTCTTCCGCAGCAATTGTTGTAAACTGCTCTTCAGTTCGTTCTGATGTTGATTATTTGTGTTGTGAAAGTATAAATATCTTGTTCACTTAAGTCGTTAGGTAAACTTCGTCTAGCAAACGATAAAATCCTGATTGTTGTTTTTTTTTCATTTAAACACATAAATAAAGCAACATGTTCCAATTCATTGCTGTCCAGTTTAAATATCTGAGTAACAGTTCTCAATTATTGTCTTAATCTAATGCAAGTCAACATTGATGCTACCGTCTTGATGTTCCCAAGCGCAAGTACATCCTTCAATTGGATTTAATGTTTCCTGCAAACCGAAAAGATGTTAACCAAAACAAGACAGGGAATTATTTTTTTCTAAATCTTTTTAGACGATTCAAAAAAGTATTGAAACTAAACTTGATATTGTCAGCCACAGGTATTATTGTTTTTTTATTGAATATCTTGTAAGCAAAATTCTGTAAGGTTTATCTGGAAACCCTAATTGCTCTAAAAATTTTCTATATAATCCTTATGAGGAGTTTCTTTTTTAATTTCGATATTATTAGCTGTATTTACCGCATTTTAATCAGTTTTTCAAAGGAAACTGAAATCTTGTTAGTTAGTTAATCCGTTTCTTCGATTTTTACTAAACGACAAAATTTTCTGTGCTTGGAATTCGTCACAGTGTCTCTATGTAAGTTACGAAATTTCCGACGTTTTGATAATCAATGATGTTTTCTCCTTACACGTCGAGATTTTTCAGATTCAGATTATGGTCAAATTTTTTTTCGAGATTTATAACATGAATATCACTTGAACCCGTGCCAAGGTGTTGACAGATAGCAGTAGTTAATACGCTTTATTGTTTTCTTTTAGAGTCATAAAAATTATTTCTAGGGATTTTTGAGTTTTTTTTGTACACTTATAACGTTTCAAACAATGGTTTTCTAAATATTAGTAAATGTCGCTAAAATAAGAAAAAACCAATAGCACCAACCTAATTTAGAAAATTGTAATGTAGTAATGTACCAATTAAGTGCAACACATCGTTTTTCTGTTTTCGCCACTTTCGAAGACTGTAAAACTCTAAACTACATAACGATGACCTTGCACCCGAATAGCTGACAAAAAATGCGTTCTATAAATAGCAAAGGTGAGTTAGATAAAACCCAAAAAATATACATTTGAGTAAATATTGCCAGGATACCTCCTTGTATGAATTATGTACACTTCGAAGTGTTTTCGGAGCGCGAGCATTGAAGATGCCAAGTGAGATTTAGGCGAAACGTCTGCAGGATTCCAGTCGGAGTTCAACAAGCGAACGGATGATATTCCGGAATATAGTGTCATCATATTATATATATATATATATATATATATATATATATATATATATATATATATATATATATATATATATATATATATATATATATATATATATATATATATATATATATATATATATATATATATATATATATATATATATATAGTGTCAATCCGAGTGTTCATCCGTTTGTTGTTTGACCCTGGAGTAGGATCATTCGCCTGACGTTTCGCCAAAATATCACTTGGCATATTCAGAGGCCGCGCGTCCATGTCACTCGTACGTGTCCGCACTTAACCTAGTTCTGAAGATGCCAAGTGATATTTTGGCGAAACGTCAGGCGAATGATCCTACTCCAGGATCAAACAACAAACGGATGAACACCCGGATTAACACCAATACACATAGTTCCATCCGTGAAGGACTAAAACCAAACATTATATATATATATATATATATATATATATATATATATATATATATATATATATATATATATATATATATATATATATATATATATATATATCTATTGATAAACGTACTCTACAACTTCCAAAATACATACTCAATTAACGATGTGACTTCATCTACAACGTGGAGACTTCCGATTTTGGAAGTCACAACGTTTCCTATGTAAAACTTTGCCAGTATGACCTTGAGGGCCTTAGCAACGTTCCTGCAAATTTTTCTAATGAAGTCCCAAGGTCGACCATTTATCCGTACATTATCAATTTTAGTTCAGGCGTAGATCGTTGGCGCTCGTATTGCAATTCGCAATGTGATCTTGGTATGTCTGTCGCATGTATTGACTTCCCTTTGAATCTCCGCGGTAAACCATACGTTAGGACTTCACAGTATGTTTAGTTGTAGTAATTTATGGCTTCCTACGTGGTAGTAAAATGGCAACGTAGCATTTTTTTGCGTATTTCAAGGCCGTTATTTTAGGCGCACAATATACTGAAAAGGATTCATTTCGACCGTATTTGCGGCGTATTTGCGGGTAACGAACGAAATTTTGTGACTTCCCTTAAAAATGAATCTAGTACTAAATTAATGCCTTCTCTGGTTTTGGATAAAAACAAGAAAATGTTCAAAAAGATATGATGAAGATATGATAAACACAATTTAAATATTGGCAGTTTAATTATTTTTCTGTCTTTAATATTAATATAGGACTTTTATTATACAAAATAAACAAATATAATTTTGAAAAATTTTCTTCGGCTTGTTCGCCTTGACAAGTTTATTTATATACAAAAGTTGCTTAGGAACATTAACTTCAATAAAATAAATGAATTAAAAGGAAAACATAAAATAAAAAGTAAGAAGCCTGAAATACCGTAGATTTCGTTTATTTGTATTGGTCCATTTTCAGTTCTTAATTTATACTAGAGTTTAAATATATTACTGCTCTTTTTATTTAATTAAATAATTTTTTTAAAAATAAATTCATTTTTTGATTGTAGTATTTTAGCTGGAAATTTATGAACTATTTTTGAATAGTTTAAAATAGTGTTGTTATAATTTAGCCCGAAAACGACGGTTTGACGTATATACATCTATGCTAAAATGTAGTCTTTGCTGGAAATACTTTGGAATATGGTTTTTTATAATTATGAAAAATAAGGTCGCAGACTGTAAATATCGTGTAAGATGTTGGGATACCTTATGTTAGTCTTAGTCAATAGTTCTGCAGTTCTGGATTTTCGTTTGCACTTTCTTGCTAAAATGTAATAATCACTTTTTATCATTTCTTGTACACTAAGAATGCATCATCAATTGGTCGTATAAAAATCGTGTGGTGCAGGGGGTGGTGGGGGTGAATTTTCTAAAGATTGTCAAGAAATTATTATTTTTTTGTTATCTACACCATACTGCTCTTAAATTGACAAAACTGCTTTTCAATATTTTTATTAGAAATACTTTATTTTTTCATTTTAAAAACACCGCATAACGCTTTTATATATGAGTATCTTATGAATAAAAGCTTGCTCTGAAATCTCTTTTTTATGTTATCGTTTACCTCGCTGTAACTTGAAAACTATTTGGTTTATCAAAAAAGTGTTTCCTATAAACAATATGCATTGAAGGTGAACGAATCCGTTATTTTTTTAAAAACCCCAATCTGATGGATAGTTTTTGTATTTAATTAGTAAAATGTGAAACCATGTCGTGAATATCACGGAAGACAGCGAAGCAGCGAAGAAGGGTCAGATTTGCGAGGACGGCAATAGACTTTGCGGTTCCGACGTGCGCTTGTACAACGACTTTCGCAACGAGGATGATTTTATTTATTTTTTATGTATACGTATTAAGTGACAAAATAGTTTTCTTTGAGGGAGTGAAATAGTTTTTAATGTGACTAAAATATATTTATTTTTGTGTGAGAATGATAAATAATAAGATATAATAAAATATAATTTTCATCCAAATGGATATTAAAATCAGTACATGTTCTAATTGCGAACTTGATTCAACAATCAAATTAAAGCATTTAACGAAAAAAGCTGCTAACACAAAAGGAAAAGTTTTTAACTTCCAATTATGTGTACCTTGTCAATAAGGCGGAAAGCTCATAACGTCAAAACAAATATCCAAACAAAAATTAATTGAATGTGCATCTACATATTTTTTTGAATTTTAATGACATAAGGGAACAAGTTTACAATGACATAAAAACTGTTACAAAACCTATACGAGTTTTAAATTGCGTATTTTGTCAGAAACGTTTAAAAAATCAAAACCTCTGACAAGTCATGACTAATATGGAAAAACAAAATTAAAACTCGAAGAAATACGAAATTAAATGCTTCATGCTATTTGACAGAATGATGTAAAACAATAAATAAGCTCGCTCATTGGGATTTTTGGTTAAAAAAGTTAAAGGCAACTTTGTGGATCGAATTAGTGAATTCTCCAAGAAGAAAACTATACCTAGAAGAACCTAGAAATTTTTTGAATCGGTTTTCTAAGGAGCAAGTCATTGAAGCAGTAGTGCATCACACTAAGACGGAAACGTCCAACTATTTATCCTTTGCTTCGTCAGCAATGACGAAGATTTGCCAAAATATTAAAACGGAAATAAATGGCATAATTTAAATTTAAAAATTTGAAAATTAAGGATTACAAAATGCATATTCCAAATAATTTATATTTTTTAACAAGTCTTCTTGGCTCCAGCGAAACATGTAATGCCAGGAAAGAAACGGAAATACTTAAGAGTTGTCAAGATGATGAGTTTAAATGAAAAAAGAATATATCCCTAAACTTATTGGTTTGGGACTCTTAACCTATTAGGAGACCAAGTCATAAAAAATGGTTGAAACCAACCACGCTTGTTGTCACACAGTATCTTACACACAAATTTCAATAAATGAAACTATACCTGGAAACTTTAAACTTTTGCCAGTAATGTACATGTACTGATTACCGAAGCAATATTACAAGAGTATACATCAGTTCTAAACACCTGTCAATATAAAAAAAGTATAGAGACTAATTTTCTGTGAAATAAGATTTTTTAATTTAGACACAACATTTTAGGGGTAACGGGCCATTTTGTTCCTGTAAAAGGAAATTTATGAAATGTAAATGTGTGAAATCAATTTGTAGCAATAAGCGAGACAAAAATGATCCCTGACCAACACGAAGGGTTTTTTTTTAGATTATTAACTCTTTACTTCTACTTAATTTTAGTTGTTATTATGGATATAATTTTAATTTTTATTCTAGCTTCCATGTACACTTATGTACTATTGGTTTAATATGCAATGTTGCAATGTCAAAAATAACAAAACAGTATCATCCCTATCAAAAAATTCGACTGAGGGCAAATACGTATCACATTCGCTACGAAAGAGGGTATACAAATAAAAACGATCTTAAGCGGCCGCCGCAACCGCAAGTCTGTTATTAACTGACCGTCTTTGCGAATTTGACCCTTTCTCTCTGCTTCGCTGGCGGCCGTGATGTTCACGACAGGGCTTCATATTTTGCTAATTAAAAATAAACGATCCATCCGATTATAGTTTTTGAAAAAGTAGCTGATTCGTTGATCTTCAATGCATATGATTTATAAAAAGCATTTTTTTGATAAACCAAATAGTTTTCAAGTTACAGCGAGGGAAACGATAACATAAAAATGAGTTTTCAGGGCAAGCGTGTGTTCGTTAAAGATATAAAAGCATTATGCGGTGTGTTTTTAAAATGAAAAAAAAAAGATTTCTAATAAAAATATTGAAAAGCGGTTTTGTCAGTTTAATGGCTGTATGTTGTCGATAACAACGACATAATAATATTTTTTTGTCATTTTTATTATAAAATTCACTCCCACCACCCCCTGCACCACATGATTTTTGTACGACCAGTTGGTTTTGCATTCTTAGGGACAGTGTAAAATTGCTACACATTTATGTTTTTAAAATAAGAAAATAATCTCTCAGACCAGCCTGTAGAACTCCAGAGTTTTTGATTAAAGTTACATCAAAAACACAAATGTAATCTAGCCATTTTAATGAAGTTTTTGTAGTCCTCGTAATTTTTGTAAGGTTTTTAATAATATACAGAGGGTTCAAATGCATTTTTTAGGGGTGGAACTATTATAAAATAATTTTTTAAAAATGTGTCCGGATTGTTAGGCCTTTAAAATTTCTGAAACAGCAAATACCCCTTAGCCTACGAATTCATTATAAGACTCAAAAATACATATAAAAACAATTTCAGTTTGCAATGTTTGTTTGCGTTTTATTTACGTTGACGCAATCAATATTTTTGATCGGATTATTTAAAAGGAAATTTCAATTAAGATTCTAAAATTTGTAAAATTTCTTTCTAAAATTTTTATCTTGACATCTATTTATAGAAGTTTATGCCTCTTTCCAAAAAAAGTATTTTGAAGATACTCAAACTTTTTATTTAGCTTACTAGTGGCTGCTATTTAATATAAGAAAGTTCTTTTTAGTTATGAAAAAATTAAATATATCCGAAACAATACCATATTTTATAAAAGATTTGTTACTTTTTGGCTACAACACATTCAGTGCACTTCAGTGCAGTAATAATTATTACTGTTATGTAGTTTTTTCATGAAGCAAAAGTTTACATCTTTTTAAAAAATATGCAGATCATCAAAAAGTGAGCCTCTTGCAAGTGACGATGCGGCTACAAGAAAATTACGTTCAAACGCACCCGAAGCCATTCATGTTTCACATATTCGGCGAAATTTATATATACCAGAAGCTCTTTGGTCATCGTGACTTCCCGAATATATAATGTCACTATAAGGCACACCTTGTCACTTAATTTTTTTTCTGTCTTTAAAAATAATAAAGGACTTTTATTATAGAAAATAAACAAATATAATTTTCCAAATTTTCTTCCGCTTGTTCGCCTTGACGAGTTTATTCATACACAAAAGGTGCTTAGGCACATTAACGTCAAGGAAATAAATGAATTAATAGGAAAACATAAAATAAAGAGTAAGAAGCCTGAAATATCGTAAAATTCGCGAGATCAATTAAATAGGTAAATGCTGATAAAGGTTATTTTCAGGCATTGTTTATTTGTATTGGTTCATTTTCAGTTCTTAATTTATACTAGAGTTTAATTAAATATATTACTGCTATTTTATTAAAGAACGAAATAATTTTGTTTAAAGGTAAATTAATTTTTTCATTGTAGTATTTTAGCCGGAAATTTATGAACTATGTTTACAATTATATAAGAGGAGGATCTTTTGAATAGTTCAAAATAGTGTTATAATATAGCCCGAAAACGACGGTTTGACGTATATACATCTATGCTAAAATGCAGTCTTTGCTGCAAATACTTTGGAATATGGTTTTTTATAATTATGAAAAATAAGATTGCAGAGTGCAAACATCGTGTAAGATGTTCGGATACTTTATGTTAGTCTTGGGCAATAGTTCTGTAATCGCTCAACTCTGTTAAAGTTAGTTTGCTTTAACCACTCACAGCAATTTACTTGCCACAGGACGACTGAAAGCCCACAAGACTTTTTTCTACATGTTACTGAATTTGATGCTTTATGAAGTTTTTCAAGATTGTGGACAGAGTTTGCAAAATGTTTAGTGGAGTTGATTAAAAGAGTCTGAGTTGTTTGCTTTATTTAATAAACCCTGGAACTTAACATAAAGGAGCAAGCCATTGAAGAAGTAGTGCATCACACTAAAACGGAAACGTCCAACTATTTATCCTTTGGTCCGCCAGGAATGACGAAGATTTGCCAAAATATTAAAATGGAAATAATTGGCATACGGAATGCAGAATTTAAAAATTAAGGATTACAAAAAGCAAATAATTTATATTTTTTAACTAGTCTTTTTGTCTCCAGCGAAACATGTAATGCCAGCAAAGAAACGGAAATACTTAATATTTGTCAAGCGATCATCTTTGCGAGTTCAAATGGAAAAAAATATTTATATATATAAAAAACTTGTTGAAACCATGCACGTTTGTGGTCACTCAATATCTTACACGGATAAGCGTCGCTCAAGAAGAAATTCAAATTTATTTAGAAAGCGATTACGTAACTGTCTCTAGACAATTGACAATGAGTTGGAAAATTTCACATGTACTGATAACCGAAGCAATGTTACAAGAGGATACCTGAGTTCTAAACACCCGTCGATGTAAAAAAAGGCAGAGACATTCAATTTTCTGTTAAATAAGATTTTTTAATTTAGGCAAAACATTTCAGGCGTAACGAACCATTATGTTCCTGTAAAAGAACATTTATGAAATGTAGTGGTTCCTGTAAATGTGTGAAATCAATATGTAGCAATAAGCGAGACAAAAATGATCCCTGACTAACACTAAATATCTCTAATTTATCGGACACTGAAACAAATTCAGACTGAATGAAGAGTAAAAAACGTAATGACAATTTTCTTTATAAATCAAAAACCTATTATTTTTGCCGAAGATATACGCTAATATTGGATTGGAATGGGAAGAAGGATTTTTTTTTAAGATTAACTTTTTACTTCTACTTAATTTTAGGTGTTATCATAGATATAATTTTAGTTTTTATTCTAGCTTCTATGTACATTTATGTATTATTAGTTTAATATGAAGTGTTGCCAATAAAATATAATACAAATAATTACTAATGTCAAATATAATAAAACGGTACCATCCCTATGTAACAAGTAATTAATCAAAAAATTCAACTATGAGAAAAATACGTGTATCATATTCGCTACGAAAGAGGGTCTACAAGCAAAAACGATCCTAAGCGCTCTCCGGACCCGCTAAGTCGTTTATTGCTTGACCGTCCTTGCAAATCTCACCCTTTCTAGCTGCTTCGCGGGTGGCCTTGATATTGACGACATAGCTTTACATTCTGATAATTAAAAAAAAACGGTCCATCCGATTGGGGTTTTTGAAAAAGTAACAGATTCCAAATAGTTTTCATGTGACACCGAGGTAAACGATAAAATAAAAATGAGTTTTCAGGGCAAGCGTTTATTCGTGTGTGTAACTAATACCTCGACCAATAAAAAAGAGAGTTTTTAATTATACTCATCCTTTTTATTTAGTTTTAGATAATAAAAATTTAAATAAACCAAAATAATACTCAAAAAATATAAAAGGTTTGTGACTATTTGATTTATAAAATTCATTGCAAACTCAGTCAGAATTATTACTGTTCTGTCGTATTCTCATAAAATCTTAGCAAAAGTTGACATCTTTTTAAAAAATATGTAACTCCTCCAAAACTAAATCCGCGGCACGTCACAAAGCGACCGCCAGCAAATTAAATTTAAACGCACTCGGAGCCATTCGTGACCTGCAAACGTTCAACGGATTTAGTTTTGGGTGAACCACGTTTGCAATATCGAGCGAATTCTATATACAGCCGAAACTCTTTACTCATTTTGACTTCCTTAATATACAGTCTAACAGTAAAACATACCTTGTCACTTCTTGTATATATGAGAAACTTGGCATTATCGCGGAGTCGTATATGGCAGAAGTGGGAAAGAGTGTCTGATGTCCAATAATTTTGAAAAGAAAAATAATTACCCCTCTTATGCGAAACCATATATTTAAGCCCCCCTCATCATATATACATCGAAAGTTTTATAATATACGTCCCGAAAATAGTGGATGTTAGGCCGCCTGCTTCACGTAGCGGAAGTCCCAACTTAACAAGTATCAATATATATATATATATATATATATATATATATATATATATATATATATATATATATATATATATATATATATATATATATATATATATATATATATATATATATTGAAGTCCGTAGCGGAAGTCCCAACTTGTTAAGTTGGGACTTCCGCTACGTAAAGCGGGCGGCCTGACATCCACTATTTACGGGTCGTATATTATAAAACTTTCGATGTATATATGATGAGGGGGGCTTAAATATATCGTTTCGCATAAGAGGGGTAAATATTTTTCTTTTCAAAATTATTGCACATCAGACACTCATTCTGATTTCTGCCATATACGACTCCGCGATGATGCCAAGTTTCTCATATATACAAGAAGTGACAAGATATGTTTTACTGTTAGATTGTATATTAAGGAAGTCACAATGAGTAAAGAGATTCAGCTGTATATAGAATTCGCTCGATACTGCAAACGTGGTTCACCCAAAACGAAATGCGTTGCACGTTTGCACGTCACGAATGGCTCCGGATGCGTTTAAATTTAATTTGCTGGCGGTCGCTTTGTGACGTGCCGCGGATTTAGAGGAGCTACATATTTTTTAAAAAGGTGTCAACTTTTGCTAAGATTTTATGGGAATACGACAAAACGTTAATGATTCTGACTGATTTTGCACAAACCTTTTAAATATTTTTTGAGTATTATTTTGGTTTATTTAAATTTATATTATCTAAAACTAAATAAAAAGGATCAGTTTATTTAAAACACCACTTTTTTTCTTGGTCGAGGTATTAGTTACGCACACGAATAAAAGCTTGCCTTGAAAGCTCATTTTTATTTTATCGTTTACCTTGGGGTAACTATTTGGAATCTGTTACTTTTTCAAAAACCCCGTTTTAATATTTTGGCAAATTTTCGTCATTGCTGACGAAAATTTGCCAAAATATTAAAACGGAAATAAATGGCATAATTTAAATTTAAAAATTTGAAAATTAAGGATTACAAAACGCATATTCCAAATAATTTATATTTTTTAACAAGTCTTCTTGGCTCCAGCGAAACATGTAATGTCAGGAAAGAAACGGAAATACTTAATATGATATACTTAAATGAAAAAAGAATATACCCCTAAACTTATTGGTTTGGGACTCTTAACCTATTAGGAGACCAAGTCAAAAAAACTGGTTGAAACCAGCCACGCTTGTTGTCACACAATATCTTACACAAAAATTTCAATAAATGAAACTATACCTGGAAACTTTAAACTTTTGCCATATAATGTAAAATTCAATGAAAAAGTTCACATGTACTGATAACCGAAGTAATATTACAAGAGTGTACATCAGTTCTAAACACCTGTCACTATAAAAAATGGTATGCAGACATTCAATTTCCTGTGAAATAAGATTTTTTAATTTAGACATTTAGATAAGCGAGACAAAAATGATCCCTGACCAACACGAAGGGTTTTTTTTTAGATTAGCTTTTTACTTCTACTTAATTTTAGTTGTTATTATGGATATAATTTTAATTTTTATTCTAGCTTCTATGTACACTTATGTACTATTGGTTTAATATGCAATGTTGCAATGTCAAAAATAACAAAAGAGTATCATCCCTATCAAAAAATTCGACTATGAGGGCAAATACGTATCATATTCGCTACGAAAGATGGTATACAAACAAAAACGATCTTAAGCGGCCGCCGCAACCGCAAGTCTTTTATTACCTGACCGTTTTTGCAAATTTGACCCTTCACGACAGAGCTTCATTATTTTACTAATTAAAAATAAACGATCCATCCGATTATAGTTTTTGAAAAAGTAGCTGATTCGTTGATCTTCAATGCATATGAGTTATAAAAAGCATTTTTTTGATAAACCAAATAGTTTTCAAGTTACAGCGAGGTAAACGATAACATAAAAATGAGTTTTCAGGGCAAGCGTGTATTCGTTAAAGATATAAAAGCATTATGCGGTGTGTTTTTAAAATGAAAAAAAAAAAAATTTCTAATAAAAATATTAAAAAGCGGTTTTGTCAGTTTAATGGCTGTATGTTGTAGATAACAACAACATAATAATATTTTTTTGTCATTTTTATTATAAAATTCACTCCCACCATCCCCTGCACCATACGATTTTTGTACGACCAGTTGGTTTTGCATTCTTATGGACGGTGTAAAATTGCTTATGTTATTTGCTTATGTTATTTATTTATTTATGTTTTTAAAATAGGAAAATAATCACTCAGACCAGCCTGTAGAACTCCAGAGTTTTTGATTAAAGTTACATCAAAAACACAAATGTAATCTAGCCATTTTAATGAAGTTTTTGTAGTTCTCGTAATTTTTGTAAGGTTCAGAGGGTTCAAATGAATTTTTTAGGGGTCGAACTATTATAAAATAATTTTTTAAAAATGTGTCTGGATTGTTAGGCCTTTAAAATTGCTTAAACAGCAAATACCCCTTAGCCTACGAATTCATTATAAGAGGCAAAAATACATATAAAAACAATTTCAGTTTGAAATGTTTGTTTGCGTTTTGTTACGTTGACGCAATCAAATGAATATCAATATTTTTGATCGCATTATTTAAAAGGAAGTTTGATTTAAGATTCTAAAATTTGTAAAATTTCTTCCTAAAATTTTTATCTTGACATCAATTTTTAGAACTTTATGCCTCTTTCCAAAAAAGTATTTTGAACTTTTTATTTAGCTTACTAGCGGCTGCTATTTAATAAAAGTAAGTTCTTTTTAGTTATGAAAAAATTAAATATATCCGAAACAATACCATATGTTATAAAAGATTTGTTACTGTTATGTAATTTTTTCATGAAGCAAAAGTTTACATCTTTTTAAAAACTATGCAGATCATCAAAAAGTGAGCCCCTTGCAAGTGACGATGCGGCTACAAGAAAATTAAGTTTAAACGCACCCGAAGCCATTGATGACATGCAACGGATTTAATTTTTTATGAACTTGTTTCATTTATTCAGCGAAATTTATATATACCAGAAGCTCTTTGGTCATCGTGACTTCCCGAATATATAATCTAACTATAAGGCACACCTTGTCACCTAATTATTTTTCTGTCTTTAATAATAATAAATTACTTTTATTATAGAAAATAAACAAATTTAATTTTCCAAATTTTCTTCCGCTTGTTCGCCTTGACAAGTTAATTTATACACAAAAGGTGCTTAGGCACATTAACGTCAAGGAAATAAACGAATTAAAATGAAAACATAAAATAAAGAGTAAGAAGCCTGAAATATCGTAGAATTCGCGAGATCAGTTAAATAGGTAAATGCTGATAAAGGTTATTTTCAGGCATTGTTTATCTGTATTGGTTCATTTTCAGTTCTAATATATACTAGAGTTTAATTAAATATATTACTGCTCTTTTATTAAAGAATGAAATAATTTTGTTTAAAGGTAAATTAATTTTTTCATTGTAGTATTTTAGCCGGAAATTTGTTTACTATGTTACTATGTTTACAATTATATAAGAGGAGGATCTTTCGAATAGTTCAAAATAGTGATATGATATAGCCCGAAAACGACGGTTTGACGTATATACATCTATGCTAAAATGCAGTATTTGCTGCAAATACTTTGGAATATTGTTTTTTATAATTATGAAAAATAAGCTCGCAGAGTGCAAATATCGTGTAAGATGTTCGGATACCTTATGTTAGTCTTGGGCAATAGTTCTGTAATCGCTGAACTCTCACTCACAGCAATTTACTTGTCACGGGACGACTGAAAGCCCACAAGACTTTTTTCTACATGTGAATGAATTTGATGCTTTATGAAGTTTTTCAAGATTGTGGACAGAGTTTGCAAAATGTTTAGTGGAGTTGATTAAAAGAGTCTGAGTTGTTTGCTTTATTTAATAAACGCTGGAACTTAACATAAAGGAGCAAGCCATTGAAGCAGTAGTGCATCACACTAAAACGGAAACGTCCAACTATTTATCCTTTGGTCCGCCAGGAATGACGAAGATTTGCCAAAATATTAAAATGGAAATAATTGGCATACAGAATGCAGAATTTAAAAATTAAGGATTACAAAAAGCAAATAATTTATATTTTTTAACTAATCTTCTTGTCTCCAGCGAAACATGTAATGCCAGCAAAGAAACGGAAATACTTAATATTTGTCAAGCGATCATCTTTGCGAGTTCAAATGGAAAAAAATATTTATATATATAAAAAACTTATTGAAACCATGCACGTTTGTGGTCACTCAATATCTTACATGGATAAGCGTCGCTCAAGAAGAAATTCAAATTTATTTAGAAAGCGATTACATTACTGTCTCTAGACAATTGACGATCCTTAATGAGTTGGAAAATTTCACATGTACTGATAACCGAAGCAATGTTACAAGAGGATACCTCAGTTCTAAACACCTGTCGATGTAAAAAAAGGCAGAGACATTCAATTTTCTGTTAAATAAGATTTTTTAATTTAGGCAAAACATTTCAGGCGTAACGAACCATTATGTTCCCGTAAAAGAAAATTTATGAAATGTATTGGTTCCTGTAAATGTGTGAAATCAATATGTAGCAATAAGCGAGACAAAAATGATCCCTGACTAACACTAAATATCTCTATTATATCGGACATTGAAACAAATTCAGACTGAATGAAGAGTAAAAAACGTAATGACAATTTTCTTTATAAATCAAAAACCTATTATTTTTGCCGAAGATATACGCTAATATTGGATTGGAATGGGAAGAAGGATTTTTTTTTTAATATTAACTTTTTACTTTTACTTAATTTTAGGTGTTATCATAGATATAATTTTAGTTTTTATTCTAGCTTCTATGTACACTTATGTATTATTAGTTTAATATGAAGTGTTGCCAATAAAATATAATACAAATAATTAATAATGTCATATATAATAAAACAATGTAACAAGTAATTAATCAAAAAGTTCAACTATGACAAAAATACGTGTATCATATTTGCTACGAAAGAGGGTCTACAAGCAAAAACGATCCTAAGCGCTCTCCGCAACCGCTAAATCGTTTATTGCCTGACCGTCCTCGCAAATCTGACCCTTTCTAGCTGCTTCGCTGGTAGTCTTGATATTGACGACATAGCTTTACATTCTGATAATTAAAAAAAAAACGGTCCATCCGATTGGGGTTTTTGAAAAAGTAACAGATTCCAAATAGTTTTCATGTTACACCGAGGTAAACGATAAACTAAAAATGACTTTTGAGGGCAAGCGTTTATTCGTGTGTGTAACTAATACCTCGACCAATAAAAAAGAGAGTTTTTAATTATACTCATCCTTTTTATTTAGTTTTAGATAATAAAAATTTAAATAAAACAAAATAATACTTAAAAAATATTAAAAAAGGTTTGTGACTATTCTGACTACTCAGTCAGAATTATTACTGTTCGGTCGTATTCTCATAATATCTTAGCAAAAGTTGACATCTTTTTAAAAAATATGTAGCTCCTCCAAAACTAAATCCGCGGCACGTCACAAAGCGACCGCCAGCAAATTAAATTTAAACGCACTCGGAGCCATTCGTGACTTGCAAACGTGGAACGGATTTAGTTTTGGGTGAACCACGATTGCAATATCGAGCGAATTCTATATACAGTCGAAACTCTTTACTCATTTTGACTTCCTTAATATACAGTAATAAATAGTAAAACATACCTTGTCACTTCTTGTATATATGTGAAACTTGGCATCATCGCGGACTCGTATATGGCAGAAGTGAGAAAGAGTGTCTGATGTCCAATAATTTTAAAAAGAAAAATAATTACCCCTTTTATGCGAAACCATATATTTAAGCCCCCCTCATCATATATACATCGAAAGTTTTATAATATACGTCCCGAAAATAGTTGATGTTAGGCCGCCCGCTTCATGTAGCGGAAGTCCCAACTTAACAAGTATCAATATATATATATATATATATATATATATATATATATATATATATATATATATATATATATATATATATATATATATATATATATATATATATATATATATATATATATATATATATATATATATATATATATATATATATATATATAAATACATGCTTTCAATTTGAAATATCTCTTATTTGTTTTAGATTATTGAAAAGACATATACAGGCTGCTCCTTAAAAAGTATATAGGTTTAGTTTATATTTCAAAATTTGTGAGTTTTAGCAGGAAACCGACTACACCAATAGATTCTTAGTAAAAACTCCTATACAAACCTCCACAACCGAACCACTCGTGCCAAGGATTACTGGAGCTGATGTCTTATAGTGACACTTGGCGCAAATGAGTTCATTTTTTTTAAAACTTTGTTGAAGTCAGCCGCCTTAAAACTGCTACTTGCCATTCATACATTAAAATGATTTTATTTTCTAGTATGCTGAACTGGACACTGAGTAACTCATCGGTGTTGGAATCTACATCTCATGCCGTCACAATTTACTCAAAGCTCTCAAAGGGTTCAGAAGAACACTTTGAACAGGTGCTACAGTTTTTCTTGAAGAACATGGACACGATTCTCAGCACGTGAGTTATAAATATTCGTAGCTATTTAAAACTAATGTACTCAAATAATGCAGTGTCTCTTGCCCTTGAAATCATTAAAAACACAAATGTTTAGCCTTAGTAATGTTAGAATTTTTCTATAAGGGATTTCATTGATTTTAATATCAGATAACATATCTCCATGGCCTCTTTCGGTTTAAGTTTTTAGGCAATACATTTACGAATTTTAAACCAACCGAGGATCGAACCCGGGACGCGTCTGTTGTGGAGCGCCTACTTTAACGCCGAGCTAAGAAGGATATTAACTCAAATAGGTAACGATATGAAGAATACAGCGGTCCTTGTAAGGTGTACCGCGCGGGGCTCTATAGGGTGTGCCCCTGCCGGTTACGGGGGGCGAAGTGCTTATAAAGTGTGCTTCGCCCCCCGCGGGGTCCATAGGATTGTGTGCAGGCACACCCGTTAAACTGATAAAAGGCGATCACTGCATCCGTTCAGATAATCGTGTTTCCCGGAAATAATAATTAGAAAACTGATTAGTCAACGTCCTGTAACAAGCGCGACAAGTCCGGTCGCTCTGTTAACGCAGTCTTTGATCAGTTGTGTTTGCGTTCGTATCCGGTCGAACTATTTGGTCAATTTCCCCTTACAAGGTATTATAAAAGAAACCGCGGCCGCGCGGGAAATGTGAGTAATTTTATTTAAATCAATTAATGATGCTGATTGTGTAAATGTTTAAAATATTAGGAAAGATGGATTTAAAAGTGCTCAGCCGGTGCCAGTAAGACTATCGTAAAGCTGAATGAACTGAACGTGAGCCGCCCCCATAATAATAAACATTATTTTCTTAGAAATCGATATTAACAACCTTGAACTCGGTAATGGCTCATCTTACATTAAATTGCCAAAAAAAAATGCCTACAATAGTACCGAAAATAGGTGCTCTTGTGGTCAGTGCTCTTTTTCTTTTAAAAAATATTCGTCAAACTTAAAAACGTCATATCGCAAAACGCAAATAGCATGTTAATTCGAAATAAATATTTTCCGAAAGTTAGGGATTTTGATCCGGAACCGGACCGTCAATATGAAGAAATAAAGTACCATTATTGTTATATTAAAAGTTTATCTCGATTAGTATCGTCGGAGCTGAGTAAACATAACGGCAAAAAATGTATTTGTAATTGGTGTTAAAGGATCATGACACGTTGTGTTCCAGTTTGAACGATTACGAAGTGTCTTTTCCCAAATATGAACGTGTGGAATTTAGAAACTTTATATATAAACAAACCACGCCTTTCGTAAACTATGCCGATTTCTAAAATCAACTCAAAGATGTAAATTTAATAATTTCAGATAAATCGCGAAAATATCAAAAGCATGAGGCTACCAATTTAAATTTTTGAAAATTATTCGCAGTGCTCGCAGTAATTCATATTCTTTCCCATTTTATCATTAGGACCTTGGGTAAACGAGGATCTTTAATTTGAGTGTCGGTCAACAAAGAAATATTTATATCTTTTACGTATTGCGAGCCCGAATACAAGTCAAAATTGGACACCTCTCTAGACAGTTTGGTAAACAGCGTCGACCAAAATGAACTCTACGTGTTGAAAAAAGAGTTTTACCACCTCAACTAATCAAAACTATTTTTTTTTTGTCACAAAAGGAGGTATTTTGTTATGACTATATGAATGATTACGAAAAACGAAACGGAACAAGTTTACCACCCATCGATGCCTTTTACAATAAACCGGCATTAGTGAAGAAAAGTACGCCCCAGCACAAAAAGTTTGGAACACTTATGAAATTCAAAATTTAATCGTATATTCAGATTTATATTTAAAAACCGATAAAATTGTAGGGCGGCGCATATTTTGGATATTACATGGTATTTCAGCATGCCCGGTATGCTTACATTCACTAAATGATGGTTAGAATTGTTGCATGACATTGACCTGAAAGTGTTTATCAAACAGGGTACACGGGGTGGGATTTCTTTGTGCATTGGTAGGTACTTTGAGGCAAATAACAAGTACATGTTCGGTTACGATCCATTAAAAGGATTAAATTGTATCACTTTTTTAGACCTTAATAGTCTCTACGGCAAGGCCATGTCGGAGCCTCTGTTCTACGGCGGATTCAAATGGCTAAGTGTGTAAGAAATCGCTTCACTTGACGTTGATATGGTTTCAGACAATTCCCCCGTAGTACATTTTGGAGGTCGATCTGCAGTACCCTCAGAATTTGCACAACTTGCATAAAGATTTTGCATTTTGTGACGAGCATCGCGTGTCTCCCAATGAAAAATATCTAAAGCTAATAACCACCCTTTATAACAAAAGTAATTACGTTATACAGTATCGTACTATAAAGCAAGCTTCAAAGCACGGTCTGGTCTTCACAGAAATACACAAAGTATTAAAATTTTACAATCTCGTTAGCTAAAAGAATATATTGATCTCAATAGTCGCTATGAATCCAAGCCGTTATAATTTTTGGCAAAAATCTACTTAAATTATTTAACAACGCGGCTTTCGGAAAAACATAAGCAAGCATCGCATCGCAAAGTTTGTTAGAGCGTGGGAGGGTAGTTACGGCGCTAAAAATTTTATTTCCAGCCCCCGATTTCACAATAGAACTATACTAGCAGAAGATTTAATGTTGGTTGAATTGAAAAAACCCGATTTTTTGTTTAACAATCCTCTTCACATCGGAATGTCAATATTGGATCTATCACGTATTCGTTTCATTACGATTACGTGTTACTTAAATTAGACTCGGAAAAATGTATAATTCAATATATAAACAAGTAAGTAGAGCATAACATTGTTAAAAATAAAATAACGTATGAAGATTTCGTAGATTGATTAAAAAAATTAAAAAACAAACACGCTAATCAACAAACTTTTTGTGCCTTTAACAACAAAGTATTTAGTGTGGAACAAAATTATCGTCATAGGGCACTAAGCCTCTATGACGATAAAAGATATCTCATACCAAACACGTCACTCTTCTTTGGGGACATTACAACATACTGTACCGATCTATGTATAAAGTCAATTTGTGAGAGATTTTGCTTGCAACGTCCTTATGGTGATATAGGCATTTTAACACACCTCAATTTTTAAAGTTTTTATTTGGTTTCGCTTATCGGTCCATGTGAGCGAGATCCGGTTGCCATAAATCGTCTATGCCTTTTATGACGGTTTTGCGACGAAGGTAATTTCTGCGTGCCCGTTTGTGCAGTTCTCGCACGAGTTGTATCTTTTCTTTACTACTAATGCGTCTATTTGATGAGGTACTATTGTTAATCGGTTCGACTGCTGCGGCGAAGGATTGAGAATTTTCTTTTCCAACACTTTGGTTGGATATCGAGGCTAAAACCGGATTTCCCGCAAATACGCGTGCCTCTTGCGTCATCATTCATAATTGCATCGTAGAACACCTGCCGCTTAACGAAATTCTTAGAACGTTGTCGTAACAAATAGAAGTTTAAAGCATTTTTACCAATTGCTCAGTTGAACGGGTACGATGGGGTTCATGGCGTTGGATATACAAGGCTATT
The DNA here is from genome assembly GCF_029955315.1 of Cylas formicarius. Taxonomy (NCBI): domain Eukaryota; kingdom Metazoa; phylum Arthropoda; class Insecta; order Coleoptera; family Brentidae; genus Cylas; species Cylas formicarius. The sequence continues at coordinate 20,525,226 of NW_026844365.1, forward strand.
CGTTGCAAGACGCGGGAGGATTCGCCGCCAAAGAAATAGCAATAGCAATATACGATGGAAATTTTTTGAATTTGTAGCGCTGGCTCATGCAGATATCCGATGCGTGCGCTGGTTAGAACGCTATCATCACGGATTTTTTTTGCAATTGTGGTGTTTTATTTCAAACAGGTACGAAAAAAAAGACGCATTTCATCAGGCTAAACTTTGGTATTTTACTTTCCTCGATCGAGATGAGAGCCCACCTCTTTCTCTGTTACCCTCTTATTCCTGTTGACATTTTGTCAACGGCATCGCCCACCGAGCAAGGATTGATTGATTATTTTCAAAAATACGGATTCCTGTCTAGCGACGATACCGAATCTCTAACACAGATCGACGCATCCAATTTGGAGAGCGCGTTAATTGATTTTCAGAAATTGTACTATTTGCTCACGGACGGTACCCTTAACGAAGAGATTATCGAACTGATAAATAAATCTCGATGCGGAATAATAGAAAATACCTTCAGGGGTGATGCGGCATGGAACAAAACGGTTTTAAAATGCAGTACGTACGGTTATCAGGGGCGAAAGCGGTGGCCAGTAGAGTTTTCAGCGTTTGGAGGGATGCGTCGAATTTAGAATTTTCCTTCGATCACTTGAATCCAGATATCATGATTTTACTTGCTGACAAATTGAACATTTACAAACAAAGCGGTGCGGATGTGGGTGAAACGGATCCTGTCCTTTTGCTTTCGACAGAAGGGGCAACGTGTTGGAACACACATTTTATACCAATCAACAAAAAAATTGCGTGGAAATTCATTTGGATAGTACCATTGATGTTATGTTTCCGTGGTGTACCTGTGATGCAGTGTCATTATCTCCAGACGATATTGCTGATCTTTAGAGTTTACATGTTAAAAAAACAACAACAACAACAAAACCATCTGAGAAAAGCGAAACAAAAAAGCTCCAGATATCTGTAACGCAAATCCTGACACATTTTTGGCCACGTCGATCCACCACATGTACCCGTTTCACGACCAATGGGTTTGGGTGATGAGATTCGGCGACAAAATCTATACGGAGCCTAAACTGGTATCGCGCATCTACCAAAGACCCGTCGGAAATTCGTTTTATCTAATCGACTTTCCAATTTCTAAGATACAAAGCGGTCGACAAATCCTCCAGCAACTGGGTATTCCCGCGGGTAAAACAGTTAACGCAATTTGCTCTTTGATCACAACGGCTCGGTTTCATTAGCGAACTCTTTCCGGTGCTACCGGAAAAGCTGTCTGGAGTGTTTCAATTCACCAACAAACAATACAGCGAATTTTTGAATAAACCAACAAAAGTCGGAGACAGGCTTGAATCTTGTCGGGATCAATTGTCCCACCGTGAGCGTTTTTAAGCAGAATAGAGATTTGCTAACGAAATTAACGACCTTTAGCACCTGTTCGTGGCAGGACACCTGGACGTCGATGGATTTGGCGACCTAGGACGGGAACCTGTTTGAGATGAAATTACAAAATGGTTCGATGCCCCGAACTTATAAAGTTCGTCTGGTGTTCTCCGATGGCAGCTACGGTGATCAAGCGGAATGACAAAGCATACCCTTGACCTCAAACACCTAAGACTACGACGAAGACGAACAAATAATTTTCTTTTTGTTGTGTCGTTCGTTACTTTTATTAAAAGTGTTTGGTCAAGATGACTAAATGTCAATATGGAGCTCAATTTCTAAGATAGAAGGGGAGATAAGGTGTATATATATATTGTACTTTAGGTGAAACTGCACAAGTGCGTCGATTGAATCACAGCGATTATCACAGGAGAATTACCCTTAAGCCGATTCCGGATATAACCGTAACAATAGACGAAAATATATTTATCGAGGTGGATCGCATTCGAGTATGGTTATTTGTGAATGATCAGCGACTGAACTTTACCCACGAAGAAATGGAACCACGTCATCGTCCCCATAGGAGATTGCATTAAGTCGACTTATTGGCACAAGGAACAGAAAAAAAAACAGTCCATCCATCAAAGTATACCTGTACCGCGAGGACATTGAAAAGGTCCTGTCTCATAAGTTCGATTTGTTCAATGCTTTAAATTCCGCTACGTGCATCTCAGTCAATAAAAAATTATTATACTTATTATCGCTTATTTATAGTCCCCCCCCCCCAGTATATATGCGCGGATACCGATAAAGGCGAGGGCACCTCTTATCGCTTTAACGGATGTGCCTACAGATGATACCTCCTCGCCCATTATGCTCGCCTAATAGCGTAAGCGGCGTTCGTGTCCCTATTGGCCTCGCTCTCGGGGTGAAACGTGACGTACGAAATGGCGCTACCCCTGCAGGTGGCGTGAAGCACCGGGGGCCCAGCGCGTACTACGGTTATGTGTCACCATCCTCTGGGCCACGCGGGGGGCGAAACACACCCTATAAGCACTACGTTTCCCAGTAAAGCAGCAGGTGCACACCCTATAACTAATGTGCCTTTACCTATTTCATTTAATATCTTCCTTAGCTCGGCGTTAAAGTCGACTCTCGAAAACGGACGGGTCCGGGGTTTGAGCCTCCGTAGCAAAAAAAAAAAAGATGAGTCATCAGTATCAACGCACGTGACGTCATTATTCTCCGTATCTAAAACATAATTACCCATTGCTTTTCACATATAGACTGTCA